>NW_015629505.1:286520-288178 GCF_001515625.1 Sinocyclocheilus rhinocerous
CTCTCTCTCTCTCTCTCTCTCTCTCTAATAACCGCATTAGACTGCATTAATAACTGCGTTAGCCTGCATATCAATGGCTCAAGCCTCTGTTATCAGCTCTAAAATGACGTTTTGGAATTTGCAACGGAAGGTTTGGGATGAGGTGCGTAAAAAAATTAGTTCAACCCACACGAGATTTCAGGACGGAAACATGTCAAATGTCTTGAAACAAATGATCTGAACAATGTCTTGATGTGTGGTTGTGACTCCAGGCCGTTAAAATTATTAGAGAAATAATGCACTCCCGGAGGTGGTTATGTGGCCACGACTATATGGAATGGTCTTTCTCAGTTCTCAAACAAATTAAGAACTATTCGATTTTTATTGACTGAACGCAAGCGCTTATTCCGATAGAAAACACTGTATCGGTTTCCACTGATTAAGAAATATTTTTGTTTGCTTGGGTGGTAATATTAGGTCTATTATATTAATAGGGAAGGGGGCCCAAAAATGTGTTTTTCCTACGTCACGAAAATAGGTAAATCCGGCCCTGCCATCTAATGTGTGTTTTGGCCATGTAATGTTGCTGAAATTAAATATGTTATTACCTCTGAGTCAGAGCAGCGATCATGGAAGAGAGAACACAAGCAGACAGCGCTGGAAGCTGCTAATGCTCATCAGTAAATCAGTGGAAAATGAATAGAACTCATGATTCTGTCTGAGCTATGCGTTTTAAAACGAACACTAAGTAGTGTAAATGTAGCCTAACAGATGTGTAAACTGAAGACTATTTGAGCTTTATTAAAACTATTTTGCATTGATTTATTGTGTTGGTTACATTTTGTTCCTTTGTGCAGTGGCTCAGGAGATGAGTCTTTGAGTTTGTATAAACATCAACAAGCTGAAAAATAAAACCAAAGTTTTTTTGTTAGATAATGTAATCTTTCATATTTTATTTCATAAAATTGGTATCGAAAAAAATATCGTTCAGGAACCGGTATCGAAGTCAAGGTATCGGTATCGGTATCGATATCGAAAATTTTTGAACGATACCCAGCCCTAGTCTTTATGTTCAGTCCTTTTTTTGGTTCATATCATTGGAGACGACAGTTGTAGAGTCCATGTAAAGGGAGAGTATTTTGTGTCATACACTGTAAAAACTGGTAAGAAGCTAATCTATCTATAGCTGTCCTGTCTGTCTCTCTAAAATATGTGATTCAGTGTTTGATAGGTTTTGATTAGTATTTGATAAGTTGATTTAGTGATATTTAAATAATATTTTTAATAATAAATATTTTCAGCATCAGTTTGTCAATCATTTGTCAGTTGTTTTTGACTGCTGAATTGTGCTTGGAAAACCTGTCAGTTACTAGCTAAAATCGCTGTATTTAAAGGGGTCATATGATGTTGCTAAAAAGAACATTATTTTGTGTATTTGGTGTAATAAAATGTGTTTATGCAGTTTAAGGTTAAAAAAACACATTATTTTCCACATACTGTACATTATTGTTTCTCCTCTATGCCCCGCCTTTCTGAAACGCGTCAATTTTTACAAAGCTCATCGGTCTGAAAAAGCGAGGTGAGCTGTGATTGGCCAGCTATCCAATGCGTTGTGATTGGCCGAATACCTCAAGCGTGAGACGGAAATGATACGCCCCTCACCATACTGTGATGATGCC
>NW_015629505.1:288310-326044 GCF_001515625.1 Sinocyclocheilus rhinocerous
CCGGCGGGCTTGCGGCAACCACATGTGACGACCCCGGGCTGGACTCCGCTTCGTCCACGGTGAAAGCCGATCCGGCGATCCACAGCGCGAAGTTGATGTATTACCTCAGCGACCAGCACGGATCAGCTCCAGGCATGACGAAGCGGATATCGTCCTCTTTTGAAAGGCCAAACAAACGCCTTCACGGCATGGCGGCGGCAACAACACTACTACAGCGAGAATAAAAGTTACGCCTTCATTCTTTGCATGAACCACTCCAAAGAGAAAGGAAAAATTGAAATCGCATCATATGACCCCTTTAAAAAAAAATTTTGTTAGTGTTTTAATTCATGAAGTGAACTTTAAATCTGAACTTTTTTTGGTTAAAACAAAAAAACAAACTTGGTAAAACAGCAGAGCAACAGTACTTGAAAAAAGAACAAATTGTAATCCCACAAAGTGGATGTTTATTTGAATAAAAAAATCCCATTGTTTGAACAACGCCAAAGTTAAGGCAAGGAGACCCTTCTTAAATAATCTAATATTATTTATCAAGTATTTACACCACGTTGTCTCGATCTGGGATTGAACTTTTCGGGACATCTGTTTCAGGTCTGTGGAAATTCTTTTTTTTTTCAATTTGAGACTGTCTTGCCTCCGATGTGTTGGTGAAGAATTGCCTAATTTTAGTGGAATCCAAAACTTGTGAATCTGCAAACCCGTATGATTGATAGCTCAGTATCACGGCCACAAGCCGCAGTAACTGCTGTGCTGTTTTCACATGAGTTATAGCAGCTGACCTCTGATAAACCTATGGATAAACAAGGACTGGCGTCATATAATAATTCCTGTAAAAGAGTAAGGTTATGGAAAGGTAATGAAAAAGGTCTTTTTTTATTTTATAACAAAAAATTTAGGGTAGCGTTTCTTGGCAGCAGAAACACAAACCATCTCTATCTGATCTCCTCTGTCTCTGTCTGATAGCACCTGAGATATTCTTACATCAAACCAGCAGCCAACTGCTGCACGTCTTTGATGAAAGATGGAATACAAATTTTAAAAAACCATGCAGATGAATCAGATTCGGCATATTCTTTCCAGCTGTCGTAAGTGCTGAGACGCTGTGAAATCATATTAGCCTGATCGCAGAATTTTCCTTCATGATAAAATGAAGAACTATGTCTGTATAGGTCCTTTAAGGGCCAATGGTTTTTGCATCTGTGCCTCTGGGTTTTGCCTCATGCCTCGTCACTTGGACCAAGTCAGGCCTTCAGAAGAGCAAGAGTGTCACTCTTTTTATGTATTCTTTGTCATTCTGAGCTGCCTTTGTAGTTGGCCTTTTGGAGATGGAGAAAAGCCTGTAATTTGTTGTGCTGCAGTGTCTTACACATTTTAACCCAGTCCAAATCCCATACTGCTAGTTTGCTCACATTGTCCACCATTGGTTTGGAATAGGATGTGACCTGGACGGTTTTCCACAGTGTGTCATTTTACTTTCAGTGCTCAAGTTTGTTTTTCTAGATCTTTTGTTTCTTACAATACCATTAACCACAGACCACACTCATCAGATAAAAGTATCTGAACAACTTGGAGAAGAACGGAGTTGGTTTCACGCACTGTTTAGGATTTGGATTCCAAGTCTGAAGACTTGTCCTGTCATTGTCAGTTCAGCCTCTTACGCTCTGGTCTAAATGACTAACAGATTTGTCATTTTCCATAATTCTATAATCTTTTTATAAAATAAAATAATATAATAATCTTTTTCCCACCAAATCCACCCCACAAACAAAATATTTTCCAAACCCATCCCTTGTTATAGTTGCAACACCAACTGGTTTCTAGATAACTAGCATATCTGTATAATATATTACTTCAGAAAATCTCATACATATATTTCACACTCTGACACTAATTTGCCTTTTTTTTTTTTTTGCAGCCAAAGGCAAGAAGAACTCTAAATCAGAGCAGAAAGGCACGGTGGGACGTGTGACTGGAAAGAAAATCACTAAAATCATAAGCCTGGGCAAGAAAAAACCATCTACAGATGAACAGACCTCATCGGCGGAGGAGGATGTCCCAACATGTGGTGAGTTGTTGCAATACCATTTTGATATACACTACCATTCAAAAGTTTGGGGTTGGTAAGATTTTTTAATGTAATATTCTAATTTTGTAAAATAGTATCACAGTTTATAACAACTGTTTTCATTTTAATATATATTTAAAATGTAATTTATTCCTGTGATCATAAAGCTTAACATTCAGCAGCCATTATTCCAGTCTTCAGTGTCACGTGATTCTTCAGAAATTATTCTAATATGTAACAGTAACATTTCTTGTTATTATCAATGTTGAAAACAGCTGTGCTACTTATTTTTGTGGAAACTGTGGTAATTTTTTCAGGATGCTTTTTTGAAAGTTTAAAAGAACAGCATTTATTTTAAACAAATCTTGTTAAACATTATGAATGTCTTTACTATCAATTGAATGCATCCTTGCGGAGTAAAACTATTTATTTCTTTAAAAAGCATAATACTGACCCCAAACTTTAGAATAGTGTATGTTCACTGATGACAGTGGTTTCATTCACGCAGTCTGTGTTCAGATTTATAACTGTATTTACTAATAGGCATACAGGTAGAATAATGTCTTTATGACCAGCTAACTGAAGTCAGTCACTAAATAATGTCTGTAATATCCATAGTGACAGATAAAGGTAGTAAATATCAAGACTTTGAATTGCATATTTCAGGATTTAGTTTTATCTGTTTTGGGCAGCTCCCATTGTTTTCATGCTCTCAGATATGCTGCCAAAACTAGTTGCTGTGTAGTTTTTTTCCGTCTAGGTTTTTTCTTTCTCCACCTCTTAAACACATTACCCAAACAAAGGATTGTCTTGCTCTCCAGCCACACAATACCTCGATTTTTGCCATTTTCATAACACGAGAGTCCTAACATTAGTGATTGATAGCCCCTGAAGTATGATACTGAAGCATTCTAGTTGTTGACTGTAGATCTGTTAATATTTTTACGATCTCAAAATTCAATTGTCAGTCCTGATTCAAAAAATTCAGAAAATCACTGAAGTTAGATAATGTAATGTCAGTTTATTAAATAACCAAAGTAGCAGCAGTAGTGACCTGACAATGTGATACTACATCAATATGGGCTAACAGTTTTATAATATTGTTATTCTTTGTTTATCTGTATAGTTTTTTAAAACTGTGATGTATTGCAAAATTTTACTCACTTGTTTTATCTCTATAGGACTTGGTGCTTTGCACAAATATACTACTGTTTAATCAGCAAGGATGCATTAAATTGATCAGATTTATAACCAAATTTACTATTAGGCATACATTTTAGATTGTCCTGTACAGTAACAAAATCTATAATGTTAAAAAAAATTATATTTCAAATAAATGCTGTTCTTTTGAAACTTCTATTCATCAAATTATCCTGAAAATATATGTATCACTGTTTCCACAAAAATATTAATCCGTTTTTAACATTGATAGTAATACGAAATATTTCTTGAGCAGCAAATCAGCATATTAGAATGATTTCTGAAGGATGTGACACTGAAGACTGGAGTAATGGCTGCTAAAATTCTGCTTTTTCATCAATAAATTACATTTTTAAATATATTAAAATAGAAAATTCTTCTTTTCCCCCAAAATATTAACCTTAAAAACTGAACTGAAAATATAAATTACTGGCAACATTTTTAAATAATTCTTCCCCCAACTCTATCTTCAACATTTTACATTCTGCTTGTGTGTGTGTCTGTTGGCCCAACCCTTCATTAACAGGCTATCTGAATGTGCTGTCCAATAACCGCTGGAGAGAGCGCTGGTGCCAGCTAAAAGACAACCAACTGTTGCTGCACAAGGACCGGGCAGATCTGAAGACACACATGGCCTCTCTGCCGCTGCGGGGGTGTGAGGTCATTCCAGGGCTGGACTCCAAACATCCCTTTGCCTTCCGTCTGCTGCGTAATGGACAGGAGGTGGCTGTTCTGGAGGTACGTGCCAAGTCCCTCAGCTCTTGCGGGGCAATTAATGTGTCTGAGACAGGACCTCAGGGCAGGGATTAGATGGATGATTTGGTTGGCTGGCTCTCGCTATGATGTCACTGCTGTATCATGTGTAGAGTGGATTTGCAGAGATTGCATAGATTAGTGATTTATTTGTCTCATATTCCACTGACACTCATTCATTGCATCTTTCCTCACTCTTTTTCCTGTCAGGCCTCCTCCTCTGAGAGTATGGGAAGGTGGCTGGGGGTCTTGCTGGCCGAAACGGGCTCCACAACAGATCCTGCTGCACTGCACTACGATTACATTGACGTCGAAACCACTGCTAATGTCATTCAACTGGCCAAGCAGTCATTTTGGTGGGAACCCAGTACTGCTAAAAATATTTTCATTAGCATGCCAGTAACTTCTTTAACAACCTACTTTTTCAACACGTAGCGATATAGCATTATTTTTTTCCGATTGTATTGCACACATAGCCTTACAGCCATTTGAGCTTTAATATGCTCTCTTAAAAACTCTCTCTTATACAGTATGTATCATTGGAAAGTCTGATTCATTTGACTGAACTGGTTCATTTGAAGAGTTCATGCTAATGAACCAGTTCATAAAGAGCTGGTTAACAAATTGTATCTTTGGCCAAAAGTTTCCTGCAGTGCATTTGCATCTTCACATTTTTTAATATTTAAGTATAATATATGATTAACAAAACACTGCTGTTCAACAGTATATTTAATACACAAAAATAAATTGTATTTATATAATTAATTAAATATTATATATTATAGTTATAGTGCTTATTCAAAAAACCCTCGTTGTTTTTATCAAGAGAATTATCTGTCATTAAATTATACATTTTATATTCATTACATTTATTTGTTTGTTACATTTTTAATAAATATACCAAATATTTAATATATTTGTACATTCACCATTCGAAATTTATAGGTAAGATTTTTTCTCAAGAAATTAATACTTTCATTCAGCAAGGACGTGTTCAATTGATCAAAAGTGACAGTAAAGACATTTATAATGTTACAAAAGATTTATATTTCAAATAAATGCTGTTCCTTAATTTTGTAATGTTGTATTCATCAAAGAATCCTGAAAAAATGTATCACAGTTTCCACAGAAATATTAAACAGCACAACTGTTTTCAACATAGATCATAATAAGAAATGTTTATTGAGCAGTAATTGCTGCTGAAAATTTAGCTTTGCCATCACAAGAATAAATTACATTTTAAAATGTATTAGCAGTTATTTTTAATTGTAATAATACTGCACAATTTTACTGTTTATACTGCATTTTTGATAAAAAAATAAATGACCATGAAAGTCTTTTAAAAACATTTAAAAAAATCTTAGTGACCCCACACTTGCCCCTATTCATAGTTTAATACTACTGATTGTTAATGCCTTCTAGTATAGCTAACTACTAAGCTTGACTGCAGTTGACGTACTTGGCTTATGAGTAGCTTGTATCTTGTAAAGCTACAGTTTTGAAGAATCTTTCCCATCACTACTGTTACAGTAAAGTTACAGTTTAAGTTCTCTGTGTGACGTGTACATGTAGTAATGAATATATGTATGTGTTCACAGTTTCACCAGTAAGCGTGCAGTTTCTCCAAACCCATACCTGGATAACCCGGTCAGTGGTTACGCCTGTCCCACAGGGGTCGCTCTGCATTATGATGATGTGCCCTGCATCAATGGATCGGTAAGAAAATGAACAAACTTTAAGCCCATTAAATTCTCACCTTCATTTCTGATCCTTCCTATCTCCTCTCCGTCCCTGATCCACTTTTTCTTTTCTAATCGCTCTTCTTTTGCTTGCACGCTTGCGATACGGAAGCTACCAGATGCGCACTACTCCTCCCCAGCTTCAGGGGACCGTCGGTGGAAAGAAGAGTCTCATTATGAGAATACAGATCTTTATGAAAACATGCCCTCCCCCAAACTAGCAGCCCGCTATTCTCCCAAATCCATCCACTCGCAGTCATCTTCCACAGGGCATTACAACACACCGCTCTCCACCAAATCTCTGTCCTCTTCCTCCTCTCCCTCAGCTTCTAATACTAAAACTAACCAGGTGACTAACCCAGGCTATCACAGTATATCACAAACAATGGATATCTGTATCTTATTTCTATTTTCTGCTAATAGTAACAAACATCATATGGAAATAAACACAGAGCATAGTGCATGCATTATGGACCACCCAGCTCAAGAAATGACTGCTTTTGATCTATATAATATCAATGTCTGGGTGGCCATGGCCTTGAATGGATTTACAGAGGCCTTACTTCACTCTGGGTTACATTTTATAGGCCAGGGATTGAAAAAGGGGTTGCTGACATCTATAGTTTACCTAAAAGAAAATGTCCCGTCTAGCAACATGTGTGGCTTAGTAGATGTGGTTTGCGGATATAACCTTTGTGAAATAATTTGAAGTAGTAATCTTAGAACTAAATCACAAATCACACCTTTAAAATGTAACAGGTGTTAACAGCGAAATCAAAGTCCTTAAATATCAGATGTTTGTTAGTGGCCAACATATCAGTTGCACCTTTTTTGTGTGTTCAAAAGCTCATACGTGTTTCTTTCATCCAATCAGCTGAAGGGAAAGAAAGGCCTGATCACCAATGGGTTCGCTGCAAAGCAGAAGTTGGACAAGAACCAGCCCAAAAAGGCCAATGGAATTAGCAGAACTCTTCCAGTGAAACACAACAACTCTAGTAAGAGATCTTAACATATAAGAGCACATCTGATAGATAATCTCAAAATGAGGCTCAAACTAAACTAAGCAGACATTAAGTCTGCATCCATTATCCTAGCTATTACACCACTCATTTCTTTCAAGGAAAAAGAAGCCACACAGATTTGTGGAGAATGCTGGTATGTGGAAATTGCAGTACTGTTAGACAGCAGTGGATCTGTTGACATGCTCCTTTGTAAACTCAATCACCCCAAATTCCATTTCAGACAGGCAGTCAGTCAGTCAGTCACAGACATCCTAACCATCCAGTGGCCATTTACGTGGGCTCGCAAATATTTGAATGTGGTATCCTGTATATTCTGTCTGCCTTTTAATCTGCGTTTGTGGTTTCAGAGGTCTTTAATGTGATGAAGAGACTGAATCCAAAAGTTAAAAATGGAAAGATTTTCTGATCATGGTTTACTTTGATTATAATGCGTCATTAACCTTCACAGGTGTGGACCAGTATAAGTACGGGAAAAACAGAGTGGAGGCAGATGCCAAGAAACTCCAAGCTAAAGATGAGGAGCTGATGAAGAGGAAGCAGGAAATTCGAAACCGCCTGGCCCAGCTGAAAAAAGACAGGAAGGACCTCCGCACTGCTATAGAGAACAACACAGGTGAGGATGTCAGTGGGACTATGACATTCAATTATGATTGAATCTGAGTGTTCAAGATTACAAAAAAGAAAAATCTGTACACTACCGTTCAAAGGTTTTGGTAATAAATACTTAACATTACAAATGTCTACAGTAAAGACATTTATAATGTTACTAGAGATTTAGAGATTTCTATTTTAAATAAATGCTGTATATAAATTTTCTATTCATTAAAGTATCCTGAAAAAAATGTATCAAAATTTCACAAAAGCACAAAAGTTTTTCAACATTGATAATAATAGGGAATGTTTCTTAGGCACCAAATCAGCATATCAAAATGATTTCTGAAGGATCATGTGACTTTGACGATTAGAGTAATGGCTGCTGAGACTTCAGCCATGGCATGAATAAATGACATCTTAAAATATATTAAAATAGGAAACAGTTGTTTTAATTGATAAAATTTCACACTATTACTGCATAAGAGATTCCTTTTTTTTTTTTTTTAAACATGAAAAATCTGAGCGACACCAAACTTTTGCACGGTAGTGTACTTAGAATTGTATTTTTTGTTGTAGTTTTTTTTTTTTGTCATAAGATACAATTATGATATTTTTAAAGACTTACTGACCTTGACACAAATCAAGGTTATGAGTGTCTGCAGGAGTTCTCTCTATATGATTTTTATTTTTAGTTTCATCACATTTAATTTGGCACACAAATGTTTAAACCATGTTTTGCCATGTGCCTTTAAATTCAGCAGCAGGAAAGGAAACACTGATCTGTCTTGAAAATAAAATCAAGCAGTAGTCTCTTAAGTGACAGTTATAACCTCTCCTGGCGTTTATTTCACACAGGTAAGCGTTCTCAGGCATCTTTGACAGAGAGACTTAAGAAAGTGGAGGATGAATGCAAACTAAAAGAGGAGGAACGAGTCAATCTGGAACTGGAGCTGACAGAGGTGAAGGAGAGTCTGAAGAAAGCCTTGAATGGAGGCGTCACCCTGGGCCTGACCATTGAACCCAAAACGGGCAGCTCCAGCCCACAGGTCTGGAAAAACAGCAATTTCTCTAACATAGACATGATGTAATGCTAACTGTAGGGTTGTGTCACGTTCAGTTTTTGGTGATAGAGAAAAGCAGGTATTAAAATGTCTCATCTGTTCTTAGTCTCCAGTGTTAATGAGGCGAACGGTGGACAACTCGCCCATTTCCAGCTGTGACACCAGTGACACTGAGACCTGCTCTCTGCCAGTCAACAGTGCATCTCTGCTGCGGCGTCAGACACAACAGAAAGCCTCACCTGTGCGAGGACACGTCCTCAGAAAAGCCAAGGTCAGTAAACACTTTTTTTCTACATCACACTAGGTATTAATAGCAGGTAACATATTCTGGTTCTCATGTAAAAGCATGATCCTCCAGTTGCTTTTACAGTTTACAGTGCATACGTATAATGTATTTTCCCCTATGTGCTCACTCTATTCTCCTTTTTTTTTCTTCTAGGAATGGGAGATGAAGTCTGGCACATAAGTTCTTTTCCACCAACTTTTCACTTTCATTGTATCTATTTATTTAATTTTGTCCATGTATGAGTGATGTTGAAATTGAATTGACTGAACCATAGACACACTATTTTCCAGAATTAATTCTGGAAGACCTTGACTGGGTCCGGTGCCCGGTGCTGTTTTATCATTATTCATTATAGCACTATCCTTGGATCATGATCTGACTATAAAATGACTAACAAACGAGGAAAAACTCAAAATAGAGGCCAACAGTAATGCCACAATACCAAATGTATATATACTACTGTTCAAGATTTTGGGGTCAGTACATTTTTTATTTTTTTTGAACATTTAAATACTTTTATTGAACTTTTATTCAGCAAGGATGCATGAAATGGATCAAAAGTGACAGTAAAGGCATTTATAATTTTTTTTTCAAATAAATGCTGTTCTTTTGACCTTTGTTCAAGGAATCCTGAAAAATATAGGACGGTTTTCACAAAAATATAAAGCACCACAACTGTTTTCAACGTTTATAATAATAACAAATGCTTCTTGAGTGTCAAATCAGCATAATAGAATGATTCCTGAAGGATCACGTGACACTGAAGACTGGAGTAATAGCTGCTGAATATTCAGTTTTGCCATCACTGGAATAAATGACGTTTTACAATATATTAAAACAGAAAGCAGTTATTTTACATAATATTTCACAATGTTACTGTTTTTCTCTATTTTTAATCGAATAAATGCAGCCTTGGTGAGCGTAAGAGACCCCAAACTTTTGAATGGTAGTGTAACGTTAGAGGAAAGAGAATTTTATTATGATTTTATTATTTATCATGACAGAACACAGAACATAGTATGGTCCATAACTTACCATCTAAATATAATGTGCACAAAACGCACTGATCTCAGTCGGTAATTACTTAAAAGTCTATAAAAGTCTGTTTCTTTCTTCAACAAGAAGCCATTAATGGAAGACAAAATCTTCAAGTATTTATTTGTAAATGTTTAAATAAATATAAGCCACTCTGTGTTTGTATGTTGATGTTTAGTAATGCCTTTCATCGGGCTTCACACTAGTTGTATAGAGCAGCTTCAGGATAAACGTCTTAAAGGGATAGTTCACCCAAAAATGAAAATGTGATGTTTATCTGCTTACCCCCAGGGCATCCAAGATGTAGGTCGTTTCAATCGTTTTGATCGTTCCGATCGTTTCGTGTCTTTTCACATCAATGTATCGTCCCGAGCCGCAGGGTTTAATTTGGTTTTGTGTATGTTTTTTTTTTACTCTCAAAGCCGTGATTCCCATTCACTTCCATTATATGACTGACAGACTGCAACGGTTTGTGTTAAAAATCTTTGTTTGTGTTCTACTGAAGAAACAAAGTCACCTACATCTTGGATGCCCTGGGGGTAAGCAGATAAACATCAAATTTTCATTTTTGGGTGAACTATCCCTTTAAGGTAAATTACAGAATGTGATCACTCAAAGCTTGTTCTTTGCAGAAAAAGTGTAATCTGTATGAAAGTATTTTACCAGCCTCTGCTCCTCCTCCTCCTCCTGAGTGTCTGGCCCATTATTTTCAATCCAGGGGTCTGGCCAAACTTTTGGCTATGGTAAGAGCAGCCCATGGGGAACAGGGCAGCTCAGGCCAGGGTGTGGTCCTCTGTTGGCTGACTGCTCTGGAAACTGGGCCTGAAAGTACCGCTACACTTCCCCTCCGCCGAACACACTGCAGCCACTGCACTGAAACAGCTGAAACACCAGTACACTGCAATGCATCATACACTGAGAGTTATACATGTACTACATTCTAACACAAATAACACCGCGTCCATATGTGAAGTTTCATTATAGTTTGCAGTCTCTAGCTGTGCACGTGCAGGTTTTAGGGCTTGTAAGTAATCCATTTGCGAAAGTTTGGTCAAACAAATTAATATTTGGCAGAAGAGTTCAGGCTGTAATCCTGCTTTGTTTTGACCACTCAAAGTCCATCCACCTGATGTACTGAAAATGGTGCTTTTAAGCAGTGCTTAAACTGTTCACTCCTAATTCAGCCAGATTATGGAGTCTTGGTGCTTAATTCATACCAACTTTCGTATTAATGTTCAAGGCACATTTATAACTTTGTTTATTGTGCAGTGAAGTTTGCTACACATTTTCAAGCTACACTATATGCAGGGTCCTGTGTAAATATACTTCTTTTCTGCTTGGGCCCATAAATCTTAAGAGCTTTTTTTGTTTGTTTTTTGTCCAGACATTTTGTACAAATCAGCACTGGATGAAACCTGGTATCAGTATATTTGTAAAGGAGAAGCTCCAGCTCAAAGTCGATGAGATGCTTCAGTCTTTCTGCACAGCTGCTTATTCTTTATTCAAAGTGATTTACTGATTCGACAAAGTAAAAGAAAACCTTTAGATTGAGTCAGCTTTCAGCCTCACTTTGCAGAAATAAAGGAATGTGTATTATAATTATAGGAATGTGGAATGTGAAATCTTTGCTTTAAATGTCATTTTAACTTTGAGGGTGGGAGCAAAGACACCATTGTTTGTTTTGCACCTTATGGATATTACTGTTTTATTTTGTTGATGACTGTTGTCAACTTGGCAACAAAAGGATTGTATATAGAAAATTAAACTGCTTTAAAAAAAAATCTTGTGTGTATGAATGTGTACCAATTTGTGTATTACAGTACCTCCATAGACCATAAATGGCAACATTTTTAGATTTTGTGAAGCTGTAATAATATTCAAATCACAATGACCCTCTTAGTGATGTGTTTCACTCTGCCAGTTTACTATTGTAGATTTTGCTTCACATAAATCTAGCCAAAGAGTCTTAAAAAGACGGAAAGCTTCTTTTTAATCTGGCTAACAAATCCCACGTTTAAACAGTTGCTTCTTAGATTTAGTTACTTATGCAGAACACTGGCGACCTCAAGTGTGCGAACATAAAACAATGGACCTTTTTCACATTTCCGGGTTTCTCAGCAGCAGAAGTCGTCATAGTTGGGTAAGTTTGAAGAGCAGCGAATGGGAGAGCACCACAAATATATTTTTTGCATTCCCAGTTGCTCAAATAGCAAAAGAAAAACTCCACGATAGTGTTTTCATGACTTTCAATAAAAGGAAAATTGAGAGAGACTGATAACGGCTGTCAGAAGAGAACGATGTCAAATTTACCGTCCCTCCCGTTGAGGCTGCATTAGAAACACCCTCTCATTAGCGTTAAATGTTTTTTTTTGTAATTTGATGCAAAGGTGATATAATACAAAGAATAGTGTTATAAATAGACATACATTATAAATAGTAGACACATTTAAAAAAAAAAATACAAATATGAAAAACTTTCGAGGATTTACGATGCTGATGACCGGTAAACGCGTCATCACAGTCTTGTGAAAAGGGTCCATCAGATTATTCATATTTCTCAATTTTGTTTTGTCACGTGGTATCTGTTACTTTTCTCAGCGCTAGTCAAGATGGACTAATCAAAGTTGTTTTTGAATAAAGATTTAAAAAATAATTGTATAGAAATACATGAGGAGGATTTCCATTTTGTGCGTCTAGTATAAAGATCTTGAAATTAATAAATAAAACGATTATACTCTACTACGATGATGATTATAAACCTCCGCTAGATGGCAGGGCTGTGTTTTACAGATGTTTACCTCCATCGAAAGATTTTACCGAAGAAGAGAAACGTTTGGCCCTCAAATAATAGTTTTGCTTTTCCATTTTATATATTTTTATTTATATCGACAGTATTTTTGCTCATAGTGGCATCTTCTGGAAAATATGACTGAGGATATTTTAACCACTCTGAAAATACTGATCATCGGAGAAAGTGGAGTGGGCAAATCCAGGTAATTATACTTCAAGTTTACCGAATGTCATCTGATGGAGCAAAAACAACAACACATTGCACGAGCTGCTTAACGTTATATTAAAACAACCTTTCCTCGCTTTAGATAGGAACCTCTGAATGTTTGTCAGTTCAGTATTCTCAAATTCCCATACCACATATATTTGCAGACGTGTGCATATGTCATAATTTGCTAGTAAGAAGGAAAGTACAGTCTCTGATTCACCTTTCTTTCCCCTCTTCTCTTCCTTAGTCTTCTTTTGAGATTTACAGATGATACATTTGATCCAGAAATTGGTGCAACAATTGGTAAGCATGTAAAATCAGTCTTTTTTCAAAATATAAGTCCAACACACATAAAAGCAGGTTTAAACACGACAGTATTCTCATCCTTTGTAGCTAAAACAGACATTCACATTGTGTTTTGAGTTTCTGATAACTGATATGTAAAACAATAATAACGATTTCGTTTAATTGTTTGTCTTTATAATGTAATGAAAACAGAAACCCAACCAAATCACAGCTCGCATTGACGTCTATCACACATTCCTCACTAGTGCTGGTCTGACTTGAAAAACAGCTTTACTTACTTTGTTGATTTCTGGACCTAAACGTTCAATTTTAAATATTGAAAAGTATATTTCTCCACATCAAATCCTGTTTAACAGCTACATGTTCTCACTAGTGTCTTTACACTGGAGATCAATTAATAATTTACTGGTTATTATTACCATATATATTGTGGAAATTCATTGGTTGTTCAAAGCTGTGGCCATCACTTTGACACATTTAGGTTGACGTGTGTTGATGTGACCGCTGTCTTCTTTTCAAAGCCCCCCAATCCAAACCAAACAAGTCCAGATCTCCTTCTTTGGCTTCCTCTGGTAAATCTGTCAGTGCTGTGCTGAAATTCAGGAGTACTTCATGCCTCCAGATCTTTCATTCACAGAGTGCTGAGAGATTTATTCCCCTGTCATCTTTACACATACTTTCATTTTTCTTTTATGAATGTAAGTCACTTATGTTTGTAAGTGATGTGGCTTTGCTGAGTGATGAGACAGGTGGTTGAGTCGTCCTATTTTCTTTTTATCTTTATGTAATAAACCCACAATTCCCCATTCAGCTATAAATTCTGGTCTTTCTAACTTGTCGCTCTGGGCTTGTTGCCTGACAAATATCTGGGGCCATTAAAAATTAAATCTGTCTCACTATATATGTATGGTTTTATCATAATCCTCATAAAACATCTAGACTGTATTTCCATATATGATTGTGAATCTTTTTGAATATTCCACCTGACTGTTTACATTTGCTAGTGTTTGTATATGTGTGTGTGTTTTAACCATTTTTTGGGGACAAATATTTTGTAACCATCTTTTGGTGACAAATTTGTACCCAGAAGTGAGGTAAACCTGACAAAACCTTTCTGTTAAGGTTAGGGTTTGGTTACAGTATATTTATAAGGTTATATATAAAACTCTTCCATCTACAATTGACCCTCTAAAACAAGCACTCTCTATTCTATTTCTATTCTATCTACTTTTTATTCTTTTTATTTATCATTAAAAAAAAAACGTGCTTCGTGTACTGAATTAGACTAACCGGGACTTGTCACAGCACTTAAATAATGTTGCTCTTTTTTTGGTTTGATTGCTTCTACTGTCATCCGTTGTCAGTCGCTTTGGATAAAAGCGTCTGCTAAATGATTAAATGTAAATGTAAAACAATGAAAGTTGATATGATATTCTATATGTACTAAACACATAATTTATTTCCATTCAGGTGTAGATTTCAAGGTGAAAACCCTGGCTGTGGATGGGAACAGAGCAAAGCTTGCAATCTGGGTGAGCACGTGTTTTATCCCAACATTTAGAGATTTAGAGTTGCACAGATTTATGTTTTGTGAAGTTAACTATTTTCCCTCACTTTTTGTTAGTTAGTTAGTTATTTAGACATATTTAGTCTCCAGGGCAATCGTGTCTTAGTTTGGACATTACTGTATGGAATAGATGTAATAAGTTCTTATAATGCTTGTTGACTGTGTTTTACTAATGTAACACAAGATGGCAGTGTTTTTCTTTTCTTTTTTTTCTCTGAAGGCAGGCTACTCTTTTATAATGTCTTTATAAGTGAAAATATTCATTGTTCCATATTATTTAACACTATTTGCCTTGATTTTGTTTCGTGTTTACAGGACACAGCAGGTCAGGAACGTTTTCGAACTTTAACACCCAGTTACTACAGAGGAGCTCAGGGTGTCATTCTGGGTGAGCAAGCATGCATAAAACAGTTTTTTTCACTATTATACTATTTAACAAAAAAACAACAACAACATGAAAACGTTGTACCACTTTAGAATAATCCAAAGTTATACACTGATAATTATACACGATAAACTGGAATGGTGTCTGAACCATAAAATGTTGTGATTTATAGTTGTCCAAGCCTCTAAATGTCATTTTTAAATTGTCCCGCTCGGATTGTGTCTTTTTAGTGTATGATGTCACTAGGCGAGAGACGTTTGCTAAGCTGGATAACTGGTTGAATGAGCTGGATACATACTGTACAAGAAATGATCTTGTCAAAATGCTGGTGGGAAACAAAATTGATAAGGTAAGTTACATTTAATGCACTTAATGTGTTTTTTTTTTATTTGTTTTGTTTAAAGCTGTACAAGTCCAGCAGAGTCTTTGCACTCATTGTCATATATTTTCCTTTGGTCTTTAAAACACCTGCCTGGACCCAGTTTCCAAAGCCTGACAGACAGATCTGCTCTCTGTTTGCTTTTTCAGCTTCATCTCTACACTGCTCTATATGTATCTATAAAAAATAGTAGTTATTCTAGATTGTTAAATACATAATGCTGATGTTGTCATGGAAAAATGGTTCTGTATTTGTAACTCTAATGAAAAACGATGCCTAATTCAGAGCCGTTTTTCTCTGTTTGCGTAGGAAGACCATGAGCTTGAGCGAGAAGAGGGTCTGAAGTTCGCTAGAAAACATTCCATGCTTTTCATAGGTGAGTTGTCACTAAGATTTCCCGAAGAATTACTTGAGCCCTCCTTATTCACTAATACACTAGCTTTAAATAGGAATACACTGACCTTTTACTTTGGTTTCATTTCCAATATTTCGTTTCAAGATTCATCATCTTCACACATGGAAAAATCTGACTTTTGACGTAAGCTAGGTTATTCAACTGCCGTAATACTCAGAGGCTACTATTTTTAAACACTTAGGCCCATTTGCTGAAAACAAAGATTATGTTATTTAATTGAGAGATGGATTGTTTGTATAAGTTGAGCATTCATTTATTATGACAGTAAATTCAAGTCAGACTTTACAATGGTTCTGATTTATTTCTCATTTGAGCTTGTGTAATCGTAACAGTTCTGTATATGTATTTGTGGGTGACGTGCTGCATTCTTCTCCACTGTGGGTTTGGTTTGTAAGTCATGTGACACGCCTCATGAGTGGGTATGTAAGCAGCAATCTGTCTGAATTAGCCATGAAGCCCTCAGACCAAATGAAATCTGCAGATGGACACCATGGCTGCGGTCTGTGTGCTTGAGGCCAATGCTATTTTTTCAGATTTAATGTTTCCTAATCGCTTCTACTTTCTCCTGATTTGTTATATTTAAGGCCAAGTGTTTCTTATGTTTTTGCAGCACACCAGTCTCACATTTCTTTTTTGTTGTTGTTGTTTTTTTTGTATTTGTTTTGAAAGAAATTATTCAGCAAGGATGCATTAAATTGATAGTAAAGGCTTATATAATGTTACAAAATATATATTTTTTAATGCTTTTCTTTTGAACATTCTTTTCAGCATAGAATCTTGAAAGAAAAAGTTTCCGTTTCACAGTTAAAAAAATGTAAGCAGTTTTCAACATTGATAGTAATAAGAAATGTTTTTGAGAACTAAATGATTTCAAATATAGATATAAATATACAGTGGGTACGGAAAGTATTCAGACCCCCTTAAATTTTTCACTCTTTGTTATATTGCAGCCATTTGCTAAAATCATTTAAGTTAATTTTTTTTCCTCATTAATGTACACACAGCACCCCATATTGACAGAAAAACACTGGTCATGCCATAGATTTCTACAGGTGTTACAGACCTCCTTTATGTGTAGTGTGTGTACACTTGTCTCTCTCTCTCTCTCTTTCATACAGAGGCCAGTGCAAAGACGAGGGATGGTGTTCAGTGTGCATTTGAGGAGCTGGTGGAGAAAATCCTGCAAACTCCAGGCTTGTGGGAGAGCGTGCACAAGACAAGAGGAGTCGCCCTGTCTGAACTCTCTGAAACTGGTCAAGGAGGCTGTGGGGCGTATTGCTCACTTCTCTAACACAAAAACGGTTTAAACAGTGCAGGTTAGATTAGTTAACGCTTATGTATGCAGGATACATAAACCTTTTTTGCCTATGTATCTGTGCAAGCACACAAGCAAAATTCAAGAACACTCATATCTCATGCTAAAAGCATTAATCATTTAACTGGTCCAGCACATACAATATTAGGACAATTGCTGGAAAACTAGATAAGCCTTAGGGGGGACCTTTTCCACGTTTTTTGCAATGAAATTAATTTAAAGAGCTCTATTGAAGGCATGCTCATCATTTGTGTTCGGGAGGTGGATAAAAAAAGCTTAATTACTCCATTATACCTCAGATCAGTTTGCATATTTCTCGTAGTGTTTTACTTTGTTTTGTCCCATTGCCTGTGTTTCTTATTTAGGGAGAAGTAAACACTCATCAGTCTAACTCGACCTTTCAAACTGCTGGAATGAGACCTCAGTAGAACACAGATTTCCATCAACATGCCCTCGCTTGATGTCTGCAACGTGCGGAACTCCGTTCTTTCTTTATCTGTCCATCTTTGGATCCCACTTTTTCCTACTGTCAGTCACTTGTTAATTCTCTTTCCTCTCTCTCGCTACATGTATCTGTCTTCAATTCAGTTCTTTTAGTTCCGTCACTTTTTCTCTGTCCCTCTGTCCCTCTCTACAGAATAATAGAGTTACCAAGATTTTGGATCTGTGTTTTACTACATTTATTGACATGGACCGCCCGCATAAAAACATGTTTTTGAAAGGTTTATAAATCAAGCAGATTGGCACAATGCGTCTCTGGTATAAATATAAAAGAGGGTAAAAAAATAGCTGGAATAGCAAGGAATAGATTAACAAGAAAAGGTTCATTTCTTTCTTTTGGATGGGAACTTTTCGCCTGCAGACTCATGGACACAGTAAAACTTACTGTCTTGACATGACTGTCCATCTCAGAGAAAGGAAAAAATGTTTAAAAATCCTTCGAGTGAGTCATTAGGGTGTGACTATAGATGGCTGGTTTTCACACACAGAGAAATGGAACAAAAGAACAAATTTAGAAATAATAAATGTTCACCAAAAAAAAACTATGACACTGAACAGCGATGCCAAATGAATATTTCCATTCTCCTGGTTTAATCTGGACTATTTAGTCTGTTATGTTTGTTTTAGAGAATCATCCAGGGGGTCCCAGATGTCTGGTCTTGTGTTCATTGCTTAATAACTGGGTGGTAAAATCCTGCTGAGAGCCAACCTCAGTTCCAGCAGTTTCAGAAAGTGTGTGGCACATGTGGAAGGAAACGCTGGGTTATACACCCACAGACAATTTACTTATTTTGAGCATTTATGCGTTCCTTTTCACTTGTTTTGAAAATGTGAATTATTGAGGAATTATAAATGTGTCGTGTAGTTTCCAGTAGCATGCAGTGATGTCTTCTGTGCTTTTTATGGCAGTTATATGTAATGGTGTATGCTTTGACCATTCACTACATATCAAAATCATCCCATATGAGGTAGTTAGTTAATCACCATTGATCTGAGGACTCCTAACTAATTTTGGTTTGGGTTCCTTAAATAATCACATTGATATTTGTATGCAAGTTATTGCTATTCAGCACTAAATCCAATGAATACACAAGAGTGCATTTACACAATATTGCATACTGTTATTGCACATTAATTGCTGTATGTAAATACTTGCTGATAATGGTCATAAATACATTGTAATGTTGATGTTTGACTCTGCACTATAATGCTGCACTTCAAATGACAATATTTTGTCTTTGAATACCTTTTTCTCTCTCTTTCACCTTCTCTCATACTTTTTCCAGCAGTGAGTTCTTGTTAAATATGACCCACCACAGGAATGCATCTCCAGGCCTCTGTGATTTCACCGTTTCCCGTTACATTTCTGCGTGAATACTGTAGTTACTGAAGTGTTTGCTTATTCATGTGTTCAGACGGCATCTTCATATGGTTTCTGCAGCAGTCCGATGTGGGTGAATCCAAATTATTGCATTTGGACAGACAGGCAGGTCCGGTAACCATAGTGATTGCAGGTTTCTCACTGTAGATGTGTCTTCAGAGCCGTTTGACCAGGAGGTGCGTAATTCCAAGTAGACAAATGAAGGCCTAGCCGAAAGATCTTCTTGGATAAAGTGCAAAATGTTTTGAAGAAAGTATGTGTCGATCATACATCATCGGTGAATTGCGGTGTCTATACTGTATTGTTCTTCAGTATGTAATTCAGTACGTTATATTTCCCCCGAAGTCTTCTCTAAATGCTCCCACCTGCCAGTTTCATCTTTCTCTTGGATCAGAAAGGGATATTCCAAGCACAATATTATAATTGTATGATATAATACTGAGGCCTAATTACTCTGCTGGTTAGGGTATAGTTAAAAGCCTGGTTTGGACCAGTATGCTGAGGATCACTGTCCAAAATTCAACGTGTGGGTGACCAGCCATTCTGGTCTTTTCAGGGTAAGGATATAAATCAACTTTCTTAGGCCCTTGTATTGAGTTTTGAATGCTGTGTTCCTTTCTGTTCAGCCAGTTTAGGTCATTTCATTTTAGCAATGTATTGTTAGTTTGTTCATTTATTTGCATTGAAATTTCATGGAAAGGATTTATACATCTCCAGAGCTGGAAATACTGCACTCTTAATTTGATATAAATGCATAATACAGAAATAACCAGAGTTTCTGAGGTCAAGTGTTAATTTTTCCTTGTTTTTGTCAGTTTTTTTTTTTTGACAAAAATATCCTGTAAATATAAATATTTTCACCACATCTTCATTCTAGTCAGATTTAGACTGACTAAAATGGCATCTAATTTCATTCGCAGTTTCGCATAATTTTGTGCAGAATGTTTATGTTATTACGTTATGTTTATGTGTAATCTCATAAGATGTGTTTGGGTTAATTAATCGTTAACCAAGTGCTTCAGTTTCCCGTTATTCATTTACTGTTCTGCCACAGCAATCAGATATTATTGACAGTCAGCCGAACTGCATTTTTATTTAAACAGAAATGTTGTTAGTGCATTTTTAATATCTAGCATTGTGTTTGTGTTTTCCCTCGTCTTATATATTGTTTAGCCTTTAGTCAGTGCTAGTTTAGCAATTTAGTTGGTGAGATTAACACTTCTGGAATTTGAATTTGTGTTGCCATTTGTGGAACAGTAATGATAGACTGTTGAAGATCTTTAGGTTCTGTTTTATTATCTGTTTTATTTATCAGCCTATGTCTTATTAACCATCGTCTTTGATTCTTTCTTTCCCCTCCTCTCTCTCGTGCATGGCTCAGTGATCAGACAGCTTCTCTGTGGGCTCATCACACTTTCCTCCATGAGATCATTATAAGACTGCAGTGGTGGTTTCATAAGGTGTCGAGTTCCCAAACATCACTGCATTTGGCCTGCTCTCACACCCTGCTCTCGTTATCAGTCTGATTGATTTGCCGTATCGGCCGGTGGAACGGAGACAAAACAGTTGTGGTTCGGAGAATGGCTTGTGGAAAGGGTCAGGGTTTAGTGATGATTTCGGGATCTGTATTTCATTCTAGAGACACATTTAGCACATCGTGCTGTGTATAAACCAAAGGAACAATTTCATTAGACTTCTATGGTAAATGCATCTTAATGGGGGGTGAAATGCAGGGTTTCTTTGTACCACATATCCTCTAGTTACTGCTGGCATATTTGGCCAGTTTTGAAGCCTCAGATAAGCGTGACATTGGTCTGAAAAGCAATTTGCTTGGCTGCCATCCATTTCCAAATCCTTCTTAACCTAGAATAAGACTGTCTGAATCTGAAAACATTATTTATGTTAAGTATCATGTTGATTAGAAATGTCTGTGGTATAATGTGCATAATTTTTTTGCAATAATCATCTACAACTGTCATAATCATTTGCCTCCAAATGTATAAAATACATAAACTGTTAGAATAACCACAGTTTATTCTCTCTAGATAAATAGTTGTTCTGACTAGTTGGCTATGTACCTTGGAAGCTGACAAGCTTTGTGTGGCCTTTTAACGACATTTTAGCAGCTGACTTGTTCACAAAATCGTTCTTTTAACAAGTGTTGGTTGGTTGTAATAACTTTCCTATCACTTTGCTGAAACTGCACAATCTGGGGAAAAAAAAGCAAATATTTACTTTCAGTGGTACAACACATTGTCACTGGGGCAGTACCCTCAAAGGGGCAAGTTTGTTCAATTTCTACCCTTAAATAGTACATATTACTACCTTAAGACAGTGGTTCTCAATTGGGGGTCTCCAACAAAATGTCATAGCAATTTGTATCTATTTTACATTTTGGTGAATTGGTACAATACGTATGAATTCGGATGATCTCATTTGTGCATTTTTGTATGATCCGTTTATACCCCAGTGGCGGTCATGTTCAGAAACGGGGTTTGGGGTGAACCTTCATGCTTGCCTTTATTAAAAAAAAAACAAAGATTCATATTGTACAGATTCGGATGAAATCGCCCTGTAAATTAGTTGCACTGAGATCAGTTTGGGGCCTCAGCAAACTTCCAAGGAGGCTATAGGATGACTTCAAATGTTTAATTATATTATAAAAAATCTCAATACAAATGCTAAACGAACAAAAAATGTAAACTGTAAACTGAAATCATATTCTTAATCTATTCACATTCCCCTCCCAGCCCAAGTCAAGTTTGGTTAATTATTTTAAAGGGGTGCTATTATGCTTTTTCACTTTTTCAACTTTAGTTAGTCTGTAATGTTGCTGTTTGAGCATAAAAAAAGATCTGCAAAGTTACAAAGTTCAAAGTTCACTTCAAAATTTGATATTTTTTTTAATAGAAATCACTTTTCAAAAACTACAACGAACGACTCGTTTGGACTACAACGCATATTTTCCGGGATCTGTGATATCACAAATATCGACGAATGGGACGAGACCTGGTTGAGCTGAACTAGAGAAGGCAACAAGTGTTATCACTATGTCAGAGACGCTAGCTTTCCCAAGGCAGACGAACTTAGAGTGATTACAATCATCCGGGTTTAAATCGCGCTCAAATTTATTTGATTTTGACGTAATATTTACACTGAAGCTGGCAGGCGGCTATGATAAGGGGCATGACATTTCCCGACAAGGCGCCGAGTGGAGCCAATCACAACACACACTGGCCCAGCTAACCAATCACAGCACATTTCGTATTTCAGAAGGCGGGCCTTCATTTGATACAGGAACTATTCGAGCCGTTCATGCCAGACTGAGGAGAGAGGTGTTGTAATAATGTAAAATATGTGAAAAATAATGTGTTTTTCAACAGCCTAGTATGAGAACATGTTCTAGTACACTCCCAAAACAAAATCAAGACTTCGTAAAAGAGCATAATAGGACCCCTTTAATGTGTCAACACTCCCAGTTTCTGTTAACAAATCTAATACTTTAAACTATCGTAATTACAACAGAAATACCAGAGGAATTATTATCTTATTTAGTATAGGCATCCTTCCAATGTCAAGTGAAAGAGGAACCACTGCCTTAAAGTTTATTTAGGATACTTATATGCACCATTTAGGGTAGATACGGTACAAAGGCTTACCTTTTGAGGATACTGTCCCAGTGACGAGTTAAAGGCGCATTTGTTGCAATTTTTTTCCTACAGTGTGGCTGCTGCTGAGAGCTGACCAACCAGCTGTTTAAGCCAGATATTTTAGGCTAAATTTCATTAACACACAGTTGAGAGAATTAAGCAGAAACATGATGATAAAATGACTCAACTCACTGATCCCTGACTTCAATCTTTGAAACAAACCTTTAAATTCCAGTTCTCAGCTCTGGACAGATGATGGTCCTGGCTGTAAATTCTGATTTAGATTTGGCTGTCCACTCTCTCAGATCCATCCAGATTTCAATCTCTATATTTGACAGAGCTCTGACATCCCATCCCCAATTTTGCTTTCTTCTCTTTCCTCACCTTTTGCTTTCCAGACATTGGATGTGCAGCAGCACTTTCCTCATCAATAAAAAGGAAATTAATATAGGGTGACCATACATGCCATTTTCCCAGGACACGCGTCCTGGCCAGGATTTCTATATTGCCTAAAATATCTAGGTTTTGGCTTTGCTTGCGTGTGCAGACCAATCGGTGTATGACATCAAACAAACTCGAGAGCATTTTGAAAGCATAAGGAACCGTCTGTATGGTATTATTTTGATGTCATACACCGATCGGTCGGCACACGCAAACAAAGCCAAAACCTAGATATTTTAGGCAATATAGAAATCCTGGCCAGGACGTGTTCTGGGAAAATGGCACGTATGGTCACCCTAAATTAATAACACTGTCTAAATTCCATAATGCAAGGTCTACCCCATGAATTCTGATGTGACCATGGACCATCCGTCTTCTGCTCCTCAAGTACTGATTTAGCGTTGATGGAAAATAAAAGACCCTTCACTGAAAGGAAAAAAGGTCCTTTGCTCTCAAAGTCAGTTTTTAGCACAAAGCTAAGTGGGCACATGGGAGGCCAGAGTATGAATTAGTGGCTTCATTCATCTTTAGCAGATCTGTGGCTTTCGGTGTGCTCCCACGTGACATCCCGTTGGCCCAGGTCCGCTCAGTGGGATTCCTGTAGCATTCTGTCATTCACTCCACACATACATGCACACATAAAGACTACCAGATTGACTACTACAGTATAGAGCGCTGTAGCCACAGGCTTCTATAATAAACTAATCACATTGTATCAACACACAGAGGGTGTAAGCTTTCCTCAAGCAGAAGAGGCAGTGCCATGGAAAAACCGCATGTTTCACTGTGAGACAGTCCCTTTTCTGTGTTCCTGAGGAATGAAAGGAAAGAGGATGAAAACAGTCTGGTGGTCCTATGGGTCATATGATTGGCACACGCGGTAACAGATTCTTTATTTTGTGTAAATAATCTTGACTTGTGAAGTAATTGTAGTATTTATTTCTCTTTGAATGTCTGATCTTGTGCTCGTGGTGACATGCCGGTGAGTTGAACGCACAAATTTGCCTGAAATTTCATGGTTGAATGTTTCAATAGCCAATCTCTGTTGGAATATAATATGGAACCCATCATATTGTGTAATACTGGTGGGCTTGAAAGTAGCAGTAAATCACTACTGTGTTTTTACTTGTCTGTCCCAGGTTGTGGATAACCTGTCTGTTTTTACTTACTGCTCCTAACAGGCCAGTCTGGTTTAACTGCATCAGATTCACTTTAGTGCACTTGTTAATGCACAAACTATGATTTGTTGGCTCATTTTCATTTTTAACCTTGTATTGTACAAAAGTACATCTAATGATTAATGCTTTTCTGTGCGTGTTGTGAGTGCCAGTAATTCTTTCTTACACTTCTGGCTTTAAAAGTGCAAAAGCAGCGCTGCTTTGAGGTGCTTTCAACTGCACTGCTGGAGGTCTCAAGTCTGATTTCACCTTTGGCAAAGTTTAGTGCTAAAATGTTTACATTTGGCCAATCAAGCTCCAGACAGTAGCGCCTACACTGGAGTGAGGTCATGCGTCCTGCCACCAGCAGCATTATTATAAGTCTACAGCACATAACAGACCAGGTGGGCCATCATATCCCTCATTCAGATCCCTCCAAGTTACTCAGTAGCCCTTTCTACACCTGATATTAACATTTTAAGTGTCTGTTGTGAGAGGAAGGTCTCTGACTACAAGCATTACATATGTAGCCTTATTACTGTACATACTGTAAGTGTAATGCTGCATTTTGATTAAACATAAAAGTAAAATAAAATTACACACAAGTCACTGCACTATTGCCATCAAAATTTACTTGATTTTCATTGAATATTAACTGAACTTTTATTTATTTATTTATTTTACTTACTGTATTTACACACATATTTAGCACTGACCACTTGGTTCACTCAAGACGGCTGTTAATACCAGGTGTAAACTGGGTCAGAGAAGCAGTGGTTGTCCACAGTACACAGTACTCCAAATCCAATATAGGTTGAGATATTTCCAGTATTTCTGCTGTAACTATGACGAAAAAAAAAAGTTTGAAAACAAGCAACTTTGTTAACAAACTATAAGTATTGAAATATGAAATGAATTAACAATAATTAATTTTGTGATTCCAGAAGTTGTACTGTATATCCTATCAATTTATTTTAATTTTCAATAAAATGAAATATATTCATTATTGTTAAAAAATAAATATATATATGTATATTGGATTAATATATATATTAATATATAATTAATATATAGTTTTCTTTAAAATGTAGTCAAATTATATTACTAATGATTTCATAATTAATTATAGCAATCACATTGTTTTTTTCCACTTGTGCTGACTTGTTTAATTTCATATACCATGTTTAATATCAGCCCAATACTTTAAATAAAAGCCCGCACCTTTGAGATTCTACAGTCTCAAATGTCAAAAGCAAAGCCTCTAGAATATCAGTAAAAGAGCTCCTGAATGATGGCTAGTGTGTTCCAAAAAGGAAAAACGCACGTTATGCTGTCAGTTTTTATAAGTCCAGTAGTTTGTCTAATCTTCAGGCCTGGATTAAGCCGTCTGTTATGGTGGAGACCTCATAGGACCTTTGATGGTTAGCAATTGTTTGACTGGAAAGTGGAGTGTTTTGGTGAACTACAGTGGACGTCAGTGGATCGAGAGAAACATATATCACCATCATAGAGCGATTCCCAGGCACATCTCTCTGTTTTATTGTCTTTTTATTGCTTTGGATAGATGACAGAGAGCAAAATTTGTGATGTGCATATGCACAAAGATACAATGTTGATTCAATTATGCTGGCTAATCAATCATTTTCCAGGAGCAAAACAAAGAAAGAAGCGGAAAAGTTGCAGTCTGGCCCGACATTTTTTCCCCAGAACTAACCTCTTTTGTTTGATGACTGACTGTGTAATTGAAAAAATTGTTTTGCTGTCAGAAGACTTGTTTAGAGATAAGTCCTTTATCAAATCTAGTTCTTGTCTTTGGACTTGTTATGCTGCTGGCACCGCGTGTGTTCAATTTCTCTTCACTTAAAGAGCACTTAGCTCTCTTCATGTGTTGTAAAGTGACTCCTGCTCACCACAAGTCTCCCGCCATGGAGTTTAAATCCAGACATCAGGGTTATATCAAAAATACAAACATATAAAGACATGTTTAGAAATGAGTGAGTTACAGAGCAAATCAGTGTATGAAGGGCCCGGGGCCTGCCTGTGGAAAGTGTCCGTCAGTGTTCGGATTTATGAAGCCATCATAGTACTCGTGTATGAGTGCTGCCCCAAAATAGCCACTGGCAAAGTGATGCCACATTGCCTGCCAAGTTTACATGTGTAATTGTGGATTCCCTAAGAGAAAATGTCACAGGGTAAGCGAGAGTGAGTGTGAGTACAACAATTATTAAACCTGTCATTTGGCCATATGCACGAGGCCGCAGGTAATCAAAGCCATATGCTGATATTCAGACCAGCAGCATGATTGCAATTGTATTGCTTTTATACAAAACACAATAAATGAATACAATATTGCTAGTTACAATTTTTTTTCCAAAAGCAGCCAAAACAAAATTAACGCGTTTCGAGCAATAGACACTTTTTTTTTGTTTTGTTCCTGAATTGGTGTTTTTGAACTAGTTATTTGAGTAAATGATTCAATTACTCATAAAAGCACTAAAGCTGCATCTAAAATAGCATACTTCCTAAGTAGATACTTCTTTTGATTAAGTATTTTTGTGACCGTTAAAAGGTATGTTCTATATAGTATGAATGTGTGTAGTATGAATGTAATCTGGGTGTACATTCATCATGGCCGACTATAAAATCTTGCCAAAAGTAGTAAGTCATCTGTGTTTTGCCTACTAATGTATATACAGGTGCATCTCAATAAATTAGAATGTCGTGGAAAATCTTGTTTGAAGGGTGTCAATGAATGTCTTCTGGACAACTGTCAGATCAGCAGTCTTCCCCATGATTGTGTAGCCTAGTGAACCAAACTGAGAGACCATTTTGAAGGCTCAGGAAACCTTTGCAGGTGTTTTGAGTTGATTAGCTGATAGGCATGTCACCATATTCTAATTTGTTGAGATAGTGAATTGGTGGGTTTTTGTTAAATGTGAGCCAAAATCATCACAATTAAAAAAACCAAAGACTTAAACTACTTCAGTCTGTGTGCATTGAATTTATTTAATACACGAGTTTCACAATTTGAGTTGAATTACTGAAATAAATGAACTTTTCCACGACATTCTAATTTATTGAGATGCACCTGTAGTAGGGAAGTATGCATATTTGTTTTTGAAAAAAAAAAAACAGTCAAGTAAATGATTCAATGACTCATGACAGTGGATTGTATTGTTTCTGATTGAAGCAGTGTTTTGAACGAATCGGTTGAATAAATGATTCAATGACTCACTCAGAAAGACAATTACTTGTCACCATCTACTGGATGTAAGATGTGGTGTAAGAGGAACTTAGAGTGAAGCATTCACGACTGATATATTACAGACACAGAGATGGTTGAACTAACAGCAGCCCAGGAAAGAAAAACAATAGGGAGACACTGAGAGCAAAGTGAATTGAGGTTTTGTGTTACAGATGGTAATTTGTAAATCATAAGCCCCATTCAGAGGTCACTTTTAAAACACTGTGACTCTAGACGGATGGAAACTTTTGTCTGTAATTTTTCATTGTGATATGATGCGCTAATATGTGTTACTGTCAGTTTAGTTGTAAATATTGTCTGCCTGAAAACATTTGGCAAGCGGTCATAGACATCTAATATGATTTCTGTGTATTTATCATTGTGTAGTCTAGAATACATCACAAAACGTGACCAGAGACCAGTTTTTTTTAGTTGGAGTCTAGACTGTTTGTTTATTGACAACAGTAGGTTTATTCAAAGCGGAGTTGTTGCTGTTACCTTTAAAATGTTTAAGTGCTTTCTTTTGATTCCATGCCACACACACACACACACAAATGAAGAACACTTCATCAACAGTGTATCAGAGAATATGAACGGCTGAAGCGTGTGAGGACGTTGCTTTCTTTCTCTTGCTGTCCCTCTCAGCCAAACCGCATTCCAGCTGCAGCTGCCATCCCTTCCATCTGCTCTACTGACGCGGTTCCACTTCACTGTACTGAGGAATTTATTTAACTTTCGGTTTAGAAATATTAGACAGAGAAACATGGGCCCTGAGGTTTCGCTCCCTCCTTTCTGTGTCTTTTATGTTTGATCTTGTCATTATGTGCTGTGTGGTTCGGGCTCCTGATTTGTAATATATTTCTGCTGTCATAACCACTCGTGGCATGGCACTTCTGACCTGCACGACTGATCTGGTTCAGACATGAAAGTCAGTTATATTTTAAACAAAACACAGGAGTATAGCAGTGAATAACCTACACTTGACTTAAGAAAAGAGAAGTTTAGACAGAAAGAGTCAAGACAGATTGATTCTCTTTGTCCTGTTTCATATCAAACAGAAGAACAGAATATAAAGTCTGGAGAACAGAATATTAACTTACATTATTAAGGGTGCTTTCACACTTGGTTCGATTGCTTGGTCCGAACCCGAGTTCGATTGCTCCCCCCTCCCCCTGCCCCCGCTGGACTGTGTTCACATGATATTATTTGGGTCCGAACCGCGGTTCGTTTGCGTCATCAAGCCAGCAGCTGTTTACCCAGTTGCTTAGTAACGATGGCGCAGGAGAAGACGGCAAAATGCATAGCAAGGCTCTCTTCAATTTTATATTTATGTTTTTGAACCGTTGGTTTTGTTTCCAAAGCTTCAGTACATAATAATACGTCATTAATAGCGATTCACTTCCGTGATTTGGTACGATTGCGTTCACATCAGCACTTGAACCGTACCCCAGACCACCCTTTTTAAGCGGACTCGGGTACGGTTCGTGGGTGCGCACCCGAGTTCGGAAGACAGCGTTCACATCATCCAAACGTACCGAACTCTGACATCAATCGAACCCGGGTGCGCACCAAAAGTGCTAGTGTGAAAGTACCCTTAAGTCAAAATGAGAGTAATTATCTAATAGTGTAAAATAGCGTTCCCAAACGTTTGTCTCAATTACAACCACAACCCTATCTCTAATCTCTAAGCCATAAACAAACAACAACAAACAAAAATTCCTTTATTTATTCTGGATAACATAAAACATTTTTTCCTTTAACTATGTATACTGGATAACATCTTTATTATCATTGTTGTTTATTATTATTATTATTATTATTATTATTATCATAGGCGGAGCGTGTGTAAGGCTGACCATGGGGACTTGGGGCAAAATTGCCACTAAATTGGACAAGAATGCCCCTGCACAAACAAATTAAATCTATTACGTCTGTAGCTAACAAAGTGAATATGAATAGACAGTGTCGATTGCGGCATTAAATTAAAGGGGTCATATGATGCTATTTTAAAGATCATTATTTTGTGTATTTGGTGTAACAGAATATGCAGGCGTGCTTTAATGTTCAAAAAACACATTATTTTTCAAATACGTACATTATTGTAGGTCCTCTATGCCCCGCCTCTCTCAAACACGGCGCATTTTAACCAATCACACACATATCTGTTGAGTTTAGGAATACAATGGCCAATCAAAAGCATTCAGATGAGTCATCATTCAAACTCATCAGTTTTGTTGAGTGCGCGTGCCTTCGCTGACTGAATTCAGGACTCTTGCGAAATCTCATTCCAAATTCTCATAAACAACAAAGCACAGATGTACGTACAATGTAAGTAAGAGATTCATTTAACAGTGTATACAGCTTCAGTGATTATAACGATAGTTTTGTTTTTTCGAGAGTGCTTAAACTCGCGATAGATGTTAGCAATAATGTCACTTACTATATATAATTTATTCGCTGTTTGAATAACCGTGGAAAGGAACCGTTATATAATTATCAATTTCTAATGTTTTTATTAAATTGTAATCAAGTTAAATACAAATTCAGTCCCATTAAACATTTTTTTTAGCCTACATGACACCCATGTCTGATTCTTGCCTAAAATGACGGGTTTATGTTGTTTGATACATTTAGCTGCTTTTAGCCTTACCCTGGAGTTGGTTCACTCTCCGCCTGTGATTTTTTTAAATAATTCAATTAATTTAAAAAAGTAGGAAACTAAAATGCCTCATCTTGCTATTTTTCTATTCTTGTTATTTTCCAACCATTAGCACTCAAATCTACAATTTAAATATATTAAACAAAATATTGTTTTTGTTTTCTATTTTACAGTTTGTATCTCCCATGTAAATAAAATGTAGAAGATATGAAAAATTTCCTTTGATACCTTGACCTGAGGTCACTTGAACTGATTATTTGCAAGGGTTAGGGGTTCTAAATTTTCTTTTTTCCCCCTCAGAAATTGGGCTCATTTATATCCCCCAGGATACAATGAATGAATTAATGAATCAATCAATATATAAATAAATTCTAAAAAGAACTTATTATTATTATTGTTTTAACAAAGTCTGTTCTCAAGACGTAGGCTCAGTCATACTTTTCTCCTTTTTTAGGCCACAACACATTCAGTGCGAGTGGAAATTCCAGCAATGTCTCTGATTAATCCCTTTTCCGTAAAGCATTTCTGTTATATGTCTTCACTGAGCGCTACACAAAGCATCATGTTGTGCATTTGTGTTTTAATAACACGCCTTTGAAACCACTGATTTTCTCTTTTAACATTTCTGGTGGTTACTTGGAGGTTCACAGTATGAATTAAAGACAGAAAATGTTTTGAGCACCTCAGGTTAGCGTGCTGAAGTACAGCTACTGAAACACTCTTGCCTCCGGGCTGCTCTGAAGAGTGAAGTCTTAACCAGAATAAAGGAGGGAGTGAGATTCCTTGAAACATCTGTGAATCTGGAAGAATAATAAGAGCTACCGGAAAACAAGGCCAACTACCACCTTCTGCTCCGAAATGAAAACAAAAATAATCTAAAGGAAATAATCCATTAAGTAACATACTGTAATGCAATGGTTCAAAGTTATTATCTGTGACTCAGACTATTGTAGTTTTTGCGGCATTTATGCACATAAAAGATACTAAAGAAAATCTTAACATATTAAATGTTTAAGGTCAATCAAGCTCTGGTTAAAGAAAAATGTCTCTTCTGGCTTTGAAAAATTACCCCGTTTTTGGAAATCCTATTAATTTTCTAGTGTTTTTTTAAAAAGAAGTCTCTAATGCTTTTATGCTTAATCGGAAGTACAGTAAAAACTGTAATATTGTAAAATATTATGACTATTTAAAATAACCTTTTTCTATTGTAATATATTTTAAAATGTAATTTATTCCTGTGATGGCAAAGATGAATTTTCAGCATCATTACTCCAGTCTTCAGTATCACATGATCCTTCTAATATTAAAATCATTCTAATATGCTGACATGCTGTTCAAGAAACATGTATTATTGTTATCAATGTTGAAAACAGTTGTGCTGCTTAATATTTTTGTGGAAACCATGATACTGTGACTTTTAATGCACCCTTGTTGAATAGAAGTATTTATTTCTCAAAAAGAAAGATCCTACTGCCTTTTAAATGGTAGTGTATATTAGTGCCTATTTAACAAAGGGAGTAATACAGGAAAGAAATGCAAACACTAAATGATTTGTGAAGTGAAGTGACATGACATGTGGCCAAGTATTGGTGACCCATACTTGGAATTAGTGCTCTGCATTTAACCCATCCAAAGTGCACACACACAGCAGTGAACACACACACACCGTGAACAAACACCCGGAGCAGTGGGCAGCCATTTATGCTGCGGCGCCCGGGGAGCAGTTGGGCCTTGCTCAAGGGCACCTCAGTCGTGGTATTGAAGGTGGGAGAGAGCGCTGTACATTCACTCCCCCCACCTACAATCCCTGCCGGTACGAGACTCAAACCCGCAACCTTTGGGTTACAAGTCCGACTCTCTAACCATTAGGCCACGACTTATGAAGAGGAGTTATATATTCTGACATAACTGGTTTATATTTAATAACAATACATTGATTTGTTCATTAATTATAGATTAAATACATGCAATTAGAGATTGTGTAGGTTCAATAATTTCTCTGTATTTATTAATATTATTTATTGATCATTTTCATTGTTGTGCATAATGGACAAAATATGTAATAAATGTAATGTCACATAAAATGTAAACATCAGTATAGGGTTGGAATAGTATCTGACCCAGTGGCTTCTGGACTCTGTATTCAGCATATGTCTCCATACAGGCAATTGATAATTAATGAACCAACAGACCATCGAGGCAAGGTAACTAACTATTCCAATATGGGACAAGGGTCAAATTTCTTCATCTGACTGAAGCACTTTTTCCCTGTTCTGATGATTTTTGGAATTTCTTTGTTCTCAGGTTGTGTGTGTGTGTGTGTGTGTGTGTGTGTGGTATTTGACAGCAACTTGGACCCAGTGTCTGATGAGAAGGGTGGAGAGACGTCTGGAGTGTGTCACACGGCTGGCCGGCCCAGCATCCCAACCTGTTCAGCTAGATAATGGGTGAGATCCACAAAACCTGCTCAAACATTTCAGCAAATGGCCTCGATGGAAAGTTCTGCTCAGAGCGCTGGTCTTTGCCAGCCTGCTTAGAGAGAAACAGGGGAAGAGAGGAGAGATGATTGTAGGACAGAGAGAGACAAGGGGACTTGGTTTGTGCTAGTGCCCTTTATGATGGAGGTCTGATTCAGTTTGTTCAATCCACCAGCATCCCATTATATTTATAAAACTCTATAATAGCACAACAATACTACTGCAAAGTTTTACATCCTTGTTTATGTGAATTAAAGGGGTACTATTATTCTTTTTCACTTTTTCAACTTTAGTTAGTCTGTAATGTTGCAGTTTGAGCATAAAAAATATCTGCAAAGTTACAAAGTTCAAAGTCCACTTCAAAAGGAGATATTTTATTTAACAGAAATCACTTTTCAAAAACTACAACGAACGACTCGTTTGGACTACAACGCATATTTTCCGGGATTTGTGATATCACAAATATCGACGAATGTAATAATGTAAAATATGTGAAAAATAATGTGTTTTTCGAACAACCTAGTATGAGAGCCTGTTCTAGTACACCCCCAAAACAAAATCAAGACTTTGTCAAAGAGCATAATAGGACCCCTTTAAACACTAAAAATGAAGCCCAAAGCTCTTTCTGTCCCTCATGCCTCACCAGCATTCTGTATATGTGTTTGTGAGAGTGTATATGGATAGATGCTTTAGTTTGCAGCCTGAAAAGCAAGGTTGTCAGGGTTCATGGATCAGCTCAAGAATAGCTATGTACTGTAAATGAATGCACATTAATGCTTCACTTTGGTGTCTTAGATGAATACGGCAGAGGCCTTAACTGACGATTTGTTTAGCTAAATGAAGAGCGCAGCTTCATGTCTCTTTGTGCTGTACACAGTAAATACCACTGCGAGCACTATGTGTTCATTCCCAGCATTTGTTCAGGATTAAGGAAAGACAAGATCACAGATTTCCTTTCTCATCATCCATTTGCAGCTCTGTTTGTGCTGTGCGGTGTTTTTGTATTTACTGGGCTGAAACCAGCGTGAAGGCAAACAAAGTCTCTGCCTCTGGCAAAGTTAACAAGACCGCTTTCAAAAAGATGCAGAGGCTAAAAAAGAAAAGAGAAGCTTGTCATCTGAACTCAGGTCAAACCACAGAGACAAATGAGTGAAATTTCATTTGTGTGCCTCAATGCAGTGTGAATTATTCATCTTAAGTTGGCCCTAAAACATTTATGTTAGGAATTTATTCATTTTAAACTCATGTTTATTCATAAAGATACTGAAGTTAAAACTCAAATGGATCACCTATGTTTAAATGTTACCAATTATATCTCTGATCAGGTTTTATATGAAGAAAGATTTCAGAGGATTGTGCAGAAAGCAAAGGCTAATGATGAAATGCCAAGCAACATCTTATCACCAAAAAAACATTTTTATTTAATGTTCCGTTGAAGTAAACAAGGTTCCTGGCGTAAAACTGAACATTAAAAGAAAATCAGAGAATAAATGAGATATTATGCATTCCTTCATTGGATAAACATCCAGTCTCTAAAAAAAAAAAAAAAGAATATAACTTAACAATAAAAAATAAGACTATTATTACAAGTTTGTTTTTACAGTTTATAATCATTTGAAATTTTCTATAGTGTGCACAAAATAACTGTTTGTCTGTCAGATTCCTTCAGATTGATGCTTTCTCTTCTCTTTGTTCTCTGCGAAGGCCAAAGGAGATTCACATGTGATTTGAATGGATTAGAGAGGAAAAAAAAGAAAGGAAAATTAGATTTCAAAAGCAGATCAGATCATACGTTTTCGCAGTTTTGTTAGGAAATGTTCTAAAAATGTGCTACACTACTCTGCTGAGTAGGAAAACAGGGACATAGTACCTATGAATTATATTCTCAGTGGGTGTTTGTGAGTATTAATACTGAAAAAAGGGAGGAGAGCGTAGTCAGATAAGTGCATGCAACTTTTTGAACAAGTCTCTTTGGCCTTTCTCACCACAAGCAGGTGGAGACATTCCTCAAAAAAAAAAAAAAAAAAAGTTAACCAACATAAGATACAACACAATACCTCGCTCACTTCAAAAGTGGCTTTTAATTCTTAATTTTAAAAATGCATACTTGGCGTCCATAACTCTAATGTAAATAACATTTGCTTCGAACATAATTTCTTTCCATTTAGTCAATACAAGACTAACACAGCTTGGTTTAACCAAAGGCAAAACACTAACTAAAAGAGCTAAAACCTCAGGACAAACAAAAGGAGATTGCAAAAAAAGTTTGAACGTTCACTGAATCCGAGATGTGGTAATACTGCTATGGTTTGTGTTTTTTTTTAAACATGGAAGTGTCTCTCGTACTTCTTGTAAACAGCAATTTGAGAGTAATTCTAACCAGCTGAGAGAGAAAAGGGGGTAAAACACAACTGGCCAAATCATTTACTGCTTCCACTGAAGTACCTTGTTCTGAGCAGAAACGTGAGAAGGCAACACATTCGGTTTAGCACTGATAATGGATTCATAAATATCCCTTTGGGTCACAGTCCTCGTCTCAAACAGATACGGACTAAACCTTGAAGTCTGTCTCTCTCTTTCTCATTGTTTGTCTGAGAAATGTGCATTTACTAACCCAGCTAACAAAAATATGTTCTAAGAACATTTTGCTAACATTCCCATTAAGGTTATTTCTGCATGTTCTTTGAACATTAAAAACATCCAGTTATAGAAATGTATTTTTTTTTTGGTTGAGGGAAAACGGAATTTTATAATTTTGCAAAAATTATGGGACTGTTATCAGAACATTTTGCAGCATTTGAACATTTGAACATCCAACTAAAACTTTTCAGAAATAAAACATTCCATAAATGATGTATAAATAACAATGTTCCATGAACGATGTATAAATAACATTTTTGTGCTACTGTTTTGAGAACATTATTAAAGACCAGATAACTAAGCAAAGGCGCTATTAACATTACTGGAAGGACATTTGTTCATAACTTTGAAGCTTGCCAAACTTCTGAGAACTTTGCTTGTTAGCTGGGAAGGAAGGGCTGGAGTTTGATGTAGGCTGACTGAACTTATCTCTCAGCTCAGGACTATTGTTGGCAGGTGACAGTTGAAGTTTTCCATTTTAGAGACAAAATAATGTCGTAGTCACAGCCAGATTGAGATTTTAAGACAAAACATGCAGAAATGGCCTTAGGTTCATGAGCATGTCTTTGTGACTTGTGCTGATTTCATTTTAAGGTCATCAGCTCCTGTAGGCTACACACTCCTCCTGTCGTTTCAAGCGTTTTATTTCGTTCTGAGAGGACATGAACTGTACATTCTCACTAATCTCTCCTTTGAGATGCATGAAGGCACTTTGGTGCGATACAATACAAATTTCTGATTTATATCAAAATAAGTTAACATTGCAAAAGTGTCTCGTTCAGAAATACTGTCGTTACTGACAATTCATCAACACTTATCAAAAAAGCTTGTGCGGCCCCAAGGAAATGCACAAATCGGTGAACTAAACAAATGCTGCATTTCAGGGCACTTCATCGTACTCATAATAACAATAAAAACAAACCAACCAAAAAATGCATTCTTTATCAGTACCACAAAGTAATAAACAATATTCAAAACAACTGAATTCCAAAAGTAGAAGAGCGGGATCTTCTGCGTTTGTTTGTGTGCATTAGTATTTGTGCAGGATAGGCACTTTAACAGTCTTGATTTCAGCTATGTGTGAGGATTTCTGGATGATGCAGCTGGTGGTGGCGGCGGTGGCCGTGTCCTTGGGCTGAGCCAGGTTAGTGAGGGCCATGGCCGCGTTGATCTCCCTCCAGTATGTCTCGTCTTTCCTCTGTCCCTTCTCCTTCTGCATGCTTCTTCTGTTAATATACAAAAGGCCTGTTATTGAAAGATGCTCGCTAGCTGTATTCGATGTCATTCATTTAAAGCTTAAACCAAACGTTTAGACACACTGGTCTGAAATGACGTGAAGGGCAATTTTTTTTTTTTCACATACCAGTTCCAGTCATACGCACCTGTCAGATTTATTTGATCCATGCTCCACAGTCTCTGTAAATACAAGCACAGGACAAACCCAGTGTCAATAACAAAACACTGTATCTTAATGCTGGCAGATGTGACAGGCAGGAAAAGTCAGAGTAAGACTGTAAGTAAACATTCGGAGGACTTGTTTATGTGTAGAGCTGTGCTACTTGTGTGAATGGAGAGAGATGCTTCAGTAACTGAGTCTTGTTTCCATTTACTCCGTGAATGGTGGAATCTTCCATATCCAGATGCTTGGCACAATGATAATGTGTTATTTGTTAAATGCAGAGGTCAGTAACACACTTGAGGCTAATTACTTAATGATAATCAGCAGTTCCTCTACCACACACGCACACTCACACTCATTTGCACAAGGGTGTAAGTACTGACAAATTAAACATTTTTGTATATAACCAAAAACACATCTAAGTGATTTATTTTTAAATTATACAATTAAATTATATGTACACAATTGTCTTTTATATTGTCATTGTACGAAAACCCAAATATTAAATGGTAAATATTAAAAGTAAATATTTAATTATTTAGTTGACATATATTTAGTTGACATATTGGCATGTTTTCTATAGACCCTCCAAAGGTGCGCCACCTTTGTGTGGATGTCGCTACAACAGAATAAAAAAAAGATAATTGCGACTTTTATTTCACAATTCTGACTTCATTTCTTCCAATTCCAATTTATATCTCGCAATTTCTTTCTTTCTCAGAATTGTAGGTTTATAACACACAGTTCTGACTATTTCTTGCCATTTTGAGTTAATGTCTTTCAATATTGTTTTCAGAATTCTCACATCTTACAATTCTGTCTCTCAAATTTGTGTGTTTATAACACAAATCTGTCTTTCTTGCAATCTCAGGTTAATATCTTGCAATTTTGAGTTAACATCTTGCAATTTTCAGTGGCGGCTCGTCGGGGGAGGCAGGGAAGGCACAGCTTCCCCATAATTTTGAGGTGAAAATGGGAGGACGATTTAATGTTAATAAAATTCACACTTCATTTTAGTTCATGTCTCAGAATGTGTATTTTTTGTTTGTAATTTCACAGTTGTAA
>NW_015629505.1:327514-329782 GCF_001515625.1 Sinocyclocheilus rhinocerous
GATTTAATGTTAATAAAATTCACAATTCATTTCAGTTCATGTCTCAGAATGTGTATTTTTTGTTTGTAATTTCACAGTTGTAATACCATAACGTGAAAGCGCTGCTTTTCTATCGCGAATGTGCCGAATCTGCTGACCTAATTACAACCGCTAATGATAGAGTAGGGTAGGGGGAGGCCGGGTGAGCGCTGAGCTCTCGAGCCTCCGTTGGTAAAAAAAATTAGCCAATCACCATCGAGTGTTCAGCGCTGAGGAGTGTTGAGAAAAGAAACCTCGTAGGGGAGGCTAGCCTCCCTTCTGGTATATCATCTATATTATCTTGTATGTGTGTCGTTTTCTTTACGTTTTCTGACTAAAAGCAAAAAAAAAGCCATTTTAAAGTGGTTAAGCAAATAATAATAATAATAATAATCGGCAGGGATCCCAGACCAATACAATTATTGTGCCTCCTCTATTTTAAAACCCACAAGCCGCCACTGGCAATTTTTCTTTTTTAAATCTCAGAATTCCGAGTTTATGTCTAAGGGGTAGCTAATTTTATTACAAAAGGAACTGTCTGTATCACAAATGCATATTTAGTTCAAAAAATGTTTTGGTACATTCCATTTCATATTCATATTAGTGCACAAAAAATAACTTATTACATTCACAAAAGGAATATTTCATTCACTAAATACATTTCATCAACCAGACCAACCCTTTCATCTACTAAATTAGGCACATCATCAGGCTGATGCACCCAAGGGATTTCAGCATTCAATATTAAATCGATTGTAAATCATGAGGCTGCTAGTCTTAAATTGCAAGTACAAACTGCCCCAAATTATAAGCAAGTCTTGTTTTTCCTCTTAATGTGCATGCATAACCCTGATTGTGAAGAGGTGTATGATATTATGCTGATCTCTTACTGAACATGACCGTTATGGTTTAACAGGCCTCACACTTTCATCTAGGATGACTTTTACAGGCACTGAATCATTCTCTAAATCCAGATCCAGGGTAGCGTTTGTTCGGTGAGTTAAACCCCATGCCTTTATTCCGGATGTCTCGGTTCTCTCCCCTGAGGCAGCGCTTCGCATGCAGTCACCTCATCCCATCCCAAACCTTGTGCTTGCACACCCCTTGGATCTGGAACGGACACTGGAGCTCTGCCCGAACACCTGCAGGGCCAAACAGCACCTAATCATTCCCAACGCTCGGTGTTAAACTTGGTTTTCCTTAAAAACCGTTCACATGTGCGCTGAATGGCAACTGGGTGTTGAGGAAAGGCCAGCAGCGGCCATTACTGCCTGAGGCTGGCGTGAGGCTGATTGGGACACATCCTGTTGTGCTCAGCAATAGTTTTACACAGCTGAGAATGAGTGTGTTAGTCAGAATAACAGTGAGCTCTCCCCTCGAAACTCACAGATGTGTATGGGATTCAAATAACCAAACCAGAGTGTGTGACTGTGAAACAAGTAGTTCATGTGAAGATGGAACAACTAGAGATTCTCCGCTCGGAAATCTCGCCTTAATTTGTCCAGTCTGAGTTTGATTTCTATCAGTATCTTTCTGAAAGATCCCACAATGTTCCTGTCACAATATGTAATGTCTTTTATTTTCTTTGACTGTATATCTGTGTCAGGTTCACTGTGCCGATGTATCACTTTTCTCTTTCTGTATCTCTCTGTATTTACAGGATTTGGTTGTGGTGGTTGTTACACTGTCCACCCCCCCACCCCAACATTCTGCCATTCCTCACTCCTAAATCATGGCCGGTAATGGTATCTAATCTACTAAATAACATTAATCTCTTGATGGTCAGGAACAGAAGAAAAGAAAATGAAGGAGAGCAAGAGGTGAAGCCACTAGAATAGAAGAGAGACAGATGGAATCTGGAAAACAGAAATAAGAAAATGAAGAGAAATAGCTAATGTCATGACAATTTTCCTGCATCAGTTGTTGTTCAGAAATACAATATACAATGACTTCAACATGTCTTATATGATGGACATTTTAATTTATAAATAAGAAGTCATTCTGATATTTTTTGTAGGGCTTAAGGTCAAACGTGTCTAGGTGGAGTAACTGTTGTGTTGAGATTTTAATAAGGAAAAAGTTACATTACATTACATTACATTTAGTCATTTAGCAGACGCTTTTATCCAAAGCTACTTACAAATGAGGACAATAAAAGCAGTCATAACTAACAAAAGAGCAACAATATATGTGCAAATGACAAGTCTCGGTTAGCCTAACGCAGTACACGTAGCAAGGTGTATATATATA
>NW_015629505.1:330724-393338 GCF_001515625.1 Sinocyclocheilus rhinocerous
ATACACACACACGCACAAAGAAAAACAAGTAGATAGAATAGAAAAAATAGAAAGCTAGTGTTTTTTTTGTTTTTGTTTTTTAAATAAAAAAAGAAGATAAATATAGATAAAGTAGAATTAAAATAGAATAGAAAGTGCTAGAGTTAGAGGGTCAAATAAAGGTAGAACAGATGTTTATTTCAGCCTTAAAAAGTTAAATATATATACATATACAATGCCATATGAAAGAAATACTTTAAATGTCTGAAATATTGTTTGAAAATAAATGCTGTTCTTTTGAACTTTGTATTTATCATATTTCAATTTCATTCTGAAAAAAAATGGATCACCTTTTACACAAAGATATTATGCAGGATAACTGTTTTCAACATTTATAATAATTGGCACCAAAGCAGCATATTAGAATGATTTCTGAAAGATCATGTGACACTGAAAAATGAAACAGATTTAAAAAAAATATATATCATAGTTTTGATCAAATAAATGTAGCCTTGGTCAGGATAAGAGATTTTCAAAAACATTAAAAAAATCTTTAAAAAAAAAAAAAAACGAATCTTTGAACTCTATACAAATGTGCTGATGTCTGTCACTCATGTTGATGTGACGTCTCCAGCAGTGCTAAGGGGGCTTGTCTGCACGGTGAATTAAGCGACCCTCATTTGGAAGCAGACTGTGACTCCGCTCTCTCCCCCAGGGAAACTCTTGCTGAAAATTGGATGCAGACCCACTGCCATTTCCAAATGCTGCTGCCTAAAACATCTAAAACTCAGATTTTTTTAAAACAATGGTTGTGCCAAAGAAATTAGAAATTCTCTATAAATCAAAATGTGCTAGATGTTACTATTTTTCTGGTGTTTTTTAATCCGTTTCTGCAGCGTTCTTTGCTACTGAGCGGGTCTGTTTTGAAATGGCTCTGTTAGCTGTGAGTTGGGGGACTTGTGAGATACTCCATAAAAATGCTGTTAAAGAGGCCTGATGGGTTGAAAATAGACTTGCAGTGAAGACTGAAGCTCATTGGCTTGCTTGCTTCAGCAGAAGCCAGTCAGCTTGTGCTGTGTAGTAAGTTATGTGATTGTTAGCAGATTGAATGTACAGTAAAGAACCTATCAGCCTGCATCTATCTATCTCCACTAGACTTTCATGGCTAAACTAGATATTTTTTACTTACCTTCATATAATTTAAACCTGTATGACTTTTTTTTCCTCTGAAGAAAGCAGATATTTTGAAGAGTGTTTCTATTGTTTTTATTCATATAATGAAAGCCAGTTTGGTCCAAAACAACACTGGACATTATTTTAAACAAACAAGCAAAAAACACTTCTTTCAGAATGTCTACTTTTGCGTTCCATAGAGGAAAGAAAGTCATATATGTTTAAAATTACATGAGGGTGAGTAAATGATGAGAATTCTCTGGTGAATCATTCCTTTAAAGAGACACATCCACAAACACTGGATGATTAAAATCCACTAAGACACAAAACTCCAAGCATTTGTCTCAAACCCTGCTCGTCCTTTAAGCAGAAATAATACTAGACCTTGCAGCCAACCTATTAGAGCGTTATCAGGCCAGTCCTCTCACCCTGAACTGTCAGTACTCAGTAATCACAAGTATCTGGTAGAGATTACTCTCTTAAGAGAGAAAACAAATTCTCATTGACTAACACAGAGAACAAGTGGATCTTTCTGTCCCTGGATTGCAGAAGTTTGCCATAAGAACAAAACTTGAATTCAAGGGTAGCTAATGACTCATACATGTAGAATATAGAATAAAAACTCTACAGGCGGGGTAGAATGGACATTGGCGGCATGGTCGGTTAGGTAAAATATTGCAGACAGGTCTGTTTCCGTGCAAACTCTCAATGAGCACTCACAGCTGAGACAGAATGGCATCATGGTTGGCATGTCAGAGCAGACTGGGGCTGGAAATACACCTCTATCCATCCATTCATTCATTCTTTTGATCATCCATCTATCAGCTGCGTGAAGAGAAGTGACAAATGGAATCTGGGCAAGATGTCATGCCTTTTTGGCTACGGAGCCATGCAGACGAGAATGGAAAAGATGTCAATGTCAATCTGTGGTGGCTGCGCGGGGCACGTACCGCTTCTAGTTGTCAAGAAACATCCCAGCATGTAGAACAAAGAGAAGCAGTTATAGTTCAACAAGATAACCTGCTAAAATGAGTGAACATCAGAGAATAACAGACAATGAATTTGTCCCATTTATAATGCAACAACCGGAGAATTTGGAGAAGTCTGCACTGCTTTCTCAAACCCATGACCATAATCTCTGCCTGCTTTTACTGGGTTATAAAATATCAGTCACATCTTTCACAGTGTTTCAAATAAAGGGTAGGAAAATTGGTTCTGCCCAAAGCAGACAGACATCATCAGTTCTTGGTGTCTTGATTTTTACTCTGGGCGTCCAATGTGTGCTTGAGAAAAATGAACGTTGTTCTTTAATAATGTCACTGAAGGCCTGTGAATGATGTTAAAATGAAGCTGGCACATGTGTCGTCTCTGCTCTGCCAGCTCTACCCTCACTAGCTGTCCAGGATGGCAGCCTCCTCCTCCCCAGTTCAACATCCACTCTATCTCTCGTCTCGCTCTCTTTCTGTCTCTTCTGGTCACTCTCTAGATAAACGGAGTTTGTCTTTTGGTTTGCGTCCATTTTTCTGACTGTTTCCTGCGATCATTTCTGTTCTGTTTCTCTCTTCAACTCGTCTCTGACGTTCACAGTTTTTTTAAACCTAATGCCATGGTTCTTGTTTTCCCATTTCCTTCCCAGTTCATACTTTTGGTTGAGGTTTCATTCACTGTAATGGCCGTCTTTAAACAGCAGCCCTATTACTGACTCCGTTCTTCCATTCTCTCCATTCCATTCACGTTTATCAGTAATCGCTGCACTATAAATATCCATGATATCCTCTGTTTCGGGGTCAGGGTGGTTGGAAGAGGCATGAGGCCCAACAGAGGAATGAAGAATGGTAGTGATTCTTTGCACATGACATTTTCTTGTATTATTTTAAAACTCTCCGTGGTGAAAAACACATCAGTCTGGACACTGTTGGACTTCCTTTCCTCAGCCTTTGAATCACAGCACATTAATCTGTGATGGATCAAACTGCGTCGAGGGTGCTGACATTTTCTGGGCTGTGGATTTGACTGGCGAGCTGAAAGAACAACCAAACAGTGGCAATACTGTATTGGGGTAAACAGGGGAAGCAAGAGAGAGACCAACAGAAAATCATATTTCAGCCTCATGGACACATGGCCACTCATAAAAAATAAAGCTCATCTTAGAAAGATTTTATTTCAAATTTTTAGGATTTCTGTGTACTTGCACAGCAGATGACAAACAATGACGGTCCAATCATGGCCAAGATAAAGCAGCTGCCACTAATGACACTTACGGCCTCAGCATCTGTGTGTGAAATGTGTTAAATCTTCACACAAATCATCACAACACACTCTCTACCAGCCAAATAACAGAACAGTCTGAGTCACAAATTAATTATGGGCATGGGACAAAAATGCAAAAGAGACACAAATGCCCCAGATGTTTTAAATGGGGCGTAAAATTGCTCCTGTAGTAAAATAATCTTTTGTTTTATTGTGTTATGTAACAAACATTATATTTAATACTATGCTATTTTAGGCTGTAGCGATGGATTATAGGTTTAGTGCTTTCACAGACACTGATTATTTTCGTATTCACTGTCTTAAACATAACATTGTTGCATGTGCAGCTATTTTTAGGTGTTTTTTTCATTAAAATCTTTTAAAATACAGAATATAAAGAAAATCACATCACTACTCTGACAGTAGACAGTACAGAGCCACATTTCATCTACCACAGGAACATGACGGAAGTTATTTATTGTGTAATGATATGTATTGTTTTACAGATATTTTTATATTTCATAGTAAATTGATTTCATAACAGGTGTAATTGTTCACATTGATAATTGATTCATTTTAGTATTTAACATAATTGGATGACATGCTGTGTGATTTTGAATAGTTAGCAGTAATTACAGGGGGCAAATATTAAAACTCTTAAAGAGATATGAAAATTCTGTTGTTATTATTCATTCACCCTTATGTCGTTCCAAAACCTGTACGACTTTCTTTATTCGGTTGCACTTTATTTTACAGGATGTGTGCTTATGTGTACTTACAATGTACATACCTAAGAACGTAATGGTGGTATAAGGAAACTACATGGGTTAAGGTTAGGTTTAGGTGTTAGTACCTAGTTACTATTACTCAGCTATTGTAATCACTATAAGTACATAATATGTACATGTGGAACAGGACTGTAAAATTCTGTGGAGCATAAAAGAAAATATTTTGAGAAATCTCTCAGATGATTTCTGTCCATACAATTGAAGTCAATGGTAATCAAATCATATTACAATTTTGAAATGTTGGGCTACCACCATTTTTTGTGCTCCGCAGAAGAAAAAGTCATACAGCTTTGGAACACCATGAGGGTGAGTAAATGAAGACTTTTTTGGGCAAATTTTTGGGCGAACAAGAAAGTTAATTTTTGTTCATGATCAAGGAAACACTCTGGGGGGGGGAAAAACTTAGTGTTAACATGCATATTTTCTCAGAGGAATCCAGTCTTGACCATTTACAAGACTTAGAGGTCATCCATTGGCTTCCTGTTCTGGACGCGGACGAGTGGATCTGCTATTTGCTAATGGCTGGACAAATGATTCTGATCTCTTACCCTATCAGTACCTATAAAAGCCCCACAAACAGACTTCAAGCACGCTATCTAGAGGACATAGCACGCCACTGAGGTATTACAAGACAGTATCTGCACTCTGACGTATGTTAGGAAGAGAGACAGAAGGACAAAGAGAGGGAGAGCGAGAGAGAGAGGCTCATGCTGAAAGCATTTGCCTAAAGTGCTATCAGACGTAGATAAAGCTTCATCTAGAACGCATCACAAACCTTTTTCAGCTCCAATAAAATTCAGTTTTGCTTCAGCTTTAGTGCCATTCCAAAATGGAAAAAACAATTAAAAGCAAGAAACTTCGGAATCATTGCAGATGATTTTGCAGAATGGAAAAGCTTGTTTTGATCTCACATTACAAGTTTGTATGTTTCTTTGCAAGTTAATTCTGCCCAGAGATGAAAACAGAATTGCTTTCGACTGCAACCTCAAGGAAAAAACAGTGATTGAATATAATGTAACAATGTTTGAAAGTGTTTTCTGAACTAAATAATGATTGCAGACTTGATTCAAAAATACATAGTGAATTGAATTGCTATGATCCTTCTAAGATTTGCTCACACGCACATTCTTTCTTTTTACCATACGCTCTTTGATTTCTGTTTTCATTTGTTAATCTATTCTTGTGAAACTGCCTCTTTTTATTTTCCCCCTTGCCACAAAACTTTACTTTCCAAGTTAGACAAATATGCACAGGCCCTGCTGTGCTATTTCTGATGCTCCGATTGTCAGAGTCTCTCAGTTTAACGCCATTAGGTTCTCCACACTCATCTAATAGCCTCCCATTCATTCACTGTTTCTTTCCTCCTGTCTGCTATCTATTCTCACATGTAAGCAGCCAGAGCAGTGTGTGTCTGTTTACACCTCTCCTCCACACAAGCCACCATAATCCACACACACTCACTTTTCAAGTGTGTCTCGGACTATTTGCAATTCATCATGATATATTGCTCTTGAGCTTCAGAACAGTTTATACACCGAACTGTGCCGAGAGACTAAGAATTCAGTTTTTGGAACAAGTTTTGAAATTAATCTTTTATCAAGTTACAAATGGCTCCAAAAACTAAATGATAAAAGATGGATGAAAACTTATCTACCAGTGTCTGGGTACATAGACAATGTTGTATCGTAGAGAGTGTTGTATTGTAATGTTCTTATCGCATTATAGTCCTCCACGTCCGCTGCTCTCTCAAAACTCTGGCAATTTGATAATACCTAGAATATCAAAATCAACTGCGGGCGGCAGATCCTTTTCCTATTTAGCACCCAAACTCTGGAATAATCTACCTAACACTGTTCGGGAGGCAGACACACTCTGTCAGTTTCAATCTAGATTAAAAACCCATCTCTTCAACCTGGTTTACACATAACACACTTACACTTTTCTATTACTCAAATCCGTTAAAGGATTGTTAGGCTGCATTAATTTGGATCTGCTGGTTCGTCTGGCCGGAGGAGAACTGGCCCCCTGACTGAGCCTGGTTTCTCCCAAGGTTTTTTTCTCCATTCTGTCACCGATGGAGTTTTGGTTCCTTGCCGCTGTTGCCTCTGGCTTGCTTAGTTGGGGACACTTAATTTCCAGCGATATCCTGGACTTGATTGCACAGATACTATTTAAACTGAACTGAGCTGGACGATGACATCACTGAATTCAATGATGAACTGCCTTTAACTGAAAATTGAGTGTTTACTATTGTCTTTTTGCATTGACACACTATTTTCCTATTTTGATACTGTAAAGCTGCTTTGACACAATCTGTATTATTAAAAGCGCTATATAAACAAAGGTGACTTGACTTGACTTGTAATAAATTATTCATGCTACTAAGAAAATGCTTACTTGGTCTCCGAGATCCTATTATAAAGCTATTGAGAACACAAAGAATTTCTAATAAAAAATACTAATTAAAAATAAAACAATTGTATAATGATTATTTATTATAATTATGTATTACACTGTAAAAATTAATTTGATAATAAATGTATAAAAGCCATGAAAATACTATTGTTAATGCTATTGTTACTAAAAGTTAGTATTATGAGTACAATGCAATGAGTGCAATCACAAGTAGACGCTTGTCTAGGTCTCTGTATTTGTTCGTATCTCTCATTATAACAAGGAGGAGTTGCATATTTTCTCATCTCAGTTTTTATGTGGCTTTAATTGTGCATTATTCACTATTTTAACTCTCTTTCACAGTACTTCAGCTTTCATCTTCCAATTTCCAGCTCATCTCTCATCTCCCCTTTCTTCCTTTCCTACTCCCGTCCTTCATCTCTCTTTTCTCCACCTTTCACTTCTCTCAACATTCTCTACTCTCTCCCTCTGGTGATGGATGATGAGACTCCATCCTGACAACTGTAACCTAGAGTCTGAAGTAAATCTTAGCCTCAGCCTCCTCTTTCTTAAGGATTGTTCAGTCGTCCCTCCCTGGGAGGGATGGAGTGGGAGAATGGAGAAAACTTCTTCAAGAGAAGGAAATCTTGGTGTTTCTGTGAGTGCGTATGGGTAGTTGACATGAAATACTTTTGGGAAGTTGACAAGTCCTGTGATGTGACATATTATAGTCCATGTAAAACTGTTTAAACAGCATTTTGTTATTATATTTATTATATTGTATTATACAGGACCTAAAATATAGAATTGACCTTATAAATTAATTTATATTTCAACCAATGGTTTTAGTGTTGATTAAAAAAGGCCTTGGGCATGTTATACCTCAACTACACATATTCACAAGTGTGTATGTATGAGAATATTTACTACACTCTAAAATAAAATAAAATAAAAAAATAAAGGTACAAAAGCTGTCACTGGGTCCTTTCAAAAAGCTATACCTTTGCACATAAAGAGTGCACATTCGTACCTTTTTAAAGGGTACAGCTTCAGTGACAGCTGTTGTACCTTTTTTTCTGAGCGTGTAATAAAATCTAATGGTGAAGCTTAATATTACAGTTTTGACGATCGAAATGAAATAGAGATGTTTTCATAAACGTTTTCTGCCATTTGAGATGTGCATAGTAGAGCTGGATCAGTCATTGTCCTGTGGCTCTGTGGTCAGTGAGCAGTCAGATACCATAAATCAGGCAGTTTAGCATGTACTCTTTAAATGCCATATCCCTGTCAGGCTGTTTCTCTCCCCTGCACTGTATGTCACTGTCAAACAACGCTAAAATATGTTAGCCAAAACCTGTTGTGCTTTGAGAGAAAGAGAGACTTTCAAGCTTTTTAATGGCATCAGACTCTCAATGTTTTTATGTACTGTATGTGGTTGGATGTGTAGTACAACTGTGCAAAAACAGCAATAAAAGTGTGCCGTTTATTTCCAGCTGTACACACAGAGGGCTGTCAATCATCTGATGAACAGCAGGCCCTGCACATTAATAATGCCTGAATTTACGTGCTCCCACTCTGTTGCATGTTTAGGCTTGGATGAATTGCCCACCTGCCTTTGATCGTGGTGAGGCAGGCCTGAAATCTGCTCTAATGTTTTTGAGTTGGAGAGATTGTACTTTTCTTTTGGTGGCTTCAGTCCAATGAGTCTGCAGGACTCTTATGAGTGACTGGCACCTATGAGCCCCGGTGGCCTTGTCAAGCCTTTCTGTTTTCATTTAACATATTTCTGCCTCCTGCTTCTGTTTAATGTCCACTGACCTTGAAAAATAAGTATTTTCATGTCGTAAAACACAGGTGACATTCTTGGTTCTGTGAAGAAATATGTCCCACAGTGCACGGCTAACATACATAAAGCACAGCAAAAAGACAGATTGGAAAAAGAAAACCTTACCAACATTTTTTTTTTACCTTTGTCAATTTTTTTTAACTTACATTAATGATCGCAAACATATAAATAACTTCTTCTTTTTATATTTCTGGGCAATGAAGAAGAATTCTTAACAATGGAGAACTGAAATTTTAAACTTTTTAAATTTTAAAGTCTTTACTATCAATTTTGATTAATTGAATGCATCCTTTTTAATAAAAGTGTTAATTTCTTTCCAAATAAATAAATAAAGAAGAAAAATTCTTACTAAACCCTAAACGTTTTGAATGGGTGTAATAGTCAGAAGTACCAAAAACCCTCAAAGTCAGATTTAAGTATTGAGATATATATGACTTTTATCTCATTCATTTCAGTTCACTGAAACATAATATCATAATATATTCATAAACTCCTCAAATGACACATAAGTTACAATAACTGGATCACAAGGATCCTGCTGAAAGCAATATGAGGATAAATAACATGTCGCTCTAGAATAAATGGTGCAGCAGCCAGTTTATGTACCATGTGATGCACTTTCACTTTCAACCAGCCCCTGATCCAACCTGTGAAAATACATCTAAAGCGTTAGACAAAGTTCTGAGAAATATTTTCCTGCATGCTCTCACTTTAGTGCAAACTCCCATCCACTCTGGCAGTGCGGCATATGATCTATATCATACAGGACGGCCCTAAACCCAGTACCACGCATGCAGGGAAAACACTGAGCGAGATTCCTGCCATTAAATATCCCATTAAAGTGCAATTTGACATAAAATCCCTGGCATGTACCCTGGAATTCTCTCACTTCTTGTTTTCAATGAAACTCCCATCAGGGTTCCCGTTGCGTTTTATTTCGTATTTTTCTTACACAATAGCCTCTTTAGTTTTCCATCAGAGGCTTTGATGGCCTGACGGCTCCTTTGCCACGTCTGATCTGTGAAACTTCAAGTGAGGAGAGAGCTCTTTTAGATCCAATTTGTTCCGTTAAGCTACATTTAACCACTGTATTCTGAGATGCCACTTTGGTTTAAAGATGTCTGAGCTAAAACATTAGCATATTTGGCTAACACAGTGCAGAGACAGACAGACAGCTGTTTTTAAAAAAAAACATAGACCATAGATCTAAAATTTCAACCTCACGCCATATTAGTCAGAAACTTGAGGAATATTTGTATGAAAATGTTCTGGAATGTAGAAAGAAAGAAAGTGGAAGGAAAGAGAATAGCAACCCTGTTGAAAAAAAAAAACAGCATATACTGAGCATGTCCTGAGCTGGTTGTAAGCTGGTTATGAGCTGGTCCTGAGCAGGAGCTAGTTGCTTAGGACCAGCTTGGGACCAACTAAGGACCAGCTTAAACCAGCTCAAACCAGCTGTCATGCTTCAAAACATACCTAAGCAGCATATGCTGTTTTTTTCAACAGGGAGGGAAAAAAGAGAGAGTGAAATCTTAGGAGGAAACAGTACAAACCCCTTTTAACCAGCAACAGGATTTAATGACAAATTCAATATCAACGCAAATGTTGCTGTGTGTGATCATGTGTTAAACTTTTCATCTGGCAAATTCTCATCTGCAAACTGACAAGCAGACACTTCATCTACCTGACAAAGCCATCAGAATCCTTAGCCAGGAAATGGTATTTAGCATGAAAGCCGAGAAAAAACACATAACTCATAAATATTCTTTAAGTGTATAACAGTGTTTTGGAAGAACTGATTCAAGCTGAAATAAGCAACAAAGTACACCAAAACTCTTTCCCTCTGTCTGTCTCAGCAGATGTCTACATAAGCAGCCTTGTGTCATATAGAGCACAGGGAATTTAAACACCGGTCCAGAAAGTAGTTAGCAGCAGCTTTTGGGTATGAAGAGAATTCCAGCGTTCTGTTCCTCAGCCCCGAGATAATGCAAACCAGGGGCGTAGCCATCATTTCAGAAGTGAGGGGGACAGAAATGTTATATACAAAATAAAAAAATTAAAAAAATATATATATATAACATTACAATATAACATTTCTGTAATCTATATAACCTACCAGTAAACAGTTTTTGAACAGTAAGATTTTTAATGTTTTATAAAGAAGTCTCTTCTGCTCACCAAGCCTGCATTTATTTGATCCAAAGTACAGCAAAAGCAGTAATGTTGTGAAATATTTTTACTATTTAAAATAACTGCTTTCTATTTGAATATATTTTAAAATGATTGCTGTGATCAAAGCTGAATTTTCAGCATCATTACTCCAGTCTTCAGTGTCACATCCTTCAGAAATCATTATAATATGCCGATTTGCTGCTCAAGAAACTTTTTTATTATTATTATTATTATTATTATTTAAAACAGCGGGGGACGAATTTACGTGATATTAAAAGTGGGGGGGACACGACCTTCGCGTCATCTACGCCCCTGATGCAAACCATGTTTGTCAGTAAGAAATGGCAAAATGAAATGAGAAACAAAGTAAAACAAAGACTGCATGGTGAGATCCCCAAGGCTTGATGTAAGCGAAGAAGTGAAGAGCAAACAATGTTATCAGTTATGAATTCTGTCAAGACAAAGATGCAGTGATCTGACCTGAAGAAACTCTTTCTCGAAGAGAAGAGAGAGCAAACACAAGCGCTCGAAGGCCTTAGTCGCAGACTCAGCATCTCACATAAATTCTTACGACTGATCAATAGATGCTGACATTCTTCCAGATGATGATGAACAGGGCTTAAATAATTGCCAGAACTCTCCTGAAACATATTTGTCATTTTGGAATATCTGAAAGATTTGCGATAACATCACAAACACCTGGAGGACTTAAACAGCACATGGGAGCAAACACAGTTGACTGTGAGGACTGCAGACGCTTCCTACCCGAGAGACTCCGAACCAACGCTGACCTTAAACAGACGAGCTAGAGAGGCCTAAACTTTGGCAGAGCTGAACTTCCATGACCTTAAACGTTTTATCAAAAGTACAAAGCTTAATATAAAAAGCACACATCCTTTGAACTATTGAGCTGCAATATTTTTAACTTACTAGTATTTTCATACTATTAAAAACGTATTTCATAATATTTACAAATGTCAGGTTGAAATGAAATGATTAATAGAACTATGTGTATGTGTAGAATAGAGAAGAGAAAACATATGACCCCTCTGTGACTCTCCTTGTTGTAGAACAAGAAGCCAAAATCATACAGCTGATACTGGGCTGATGAAACAGCTTCAAGATGCCCTTCTTCCTCACAAATAGTGAGAGAGACAGACACAGACAAGGAAAGAATGTAAGACTGGCAGCAGCTCACCAGTTCTGTAGATAAAGTTGGCTTCTGCTTCAGAAGAAGACGGTGACAGCAGGTCTTCATCATACTCATTAGAGCTGAAAGAGCCTGAGTGGTTCCTCCTCCTTGCGTCCATTACGCCGTTGGCCACCATTACATGACGGAGTGAGTCGTTAAGGTAACGGTGCAACAGGCTGCTCTTGTATTTGGGCGGTGACACATAGTCATCAGACAATGAGGCGTCTGCAGCGGCTCGAAGACCCGGACCCACAGCGCCACCTTCCTTCTTGATGACGCTGTGGTACATTGGCTTACTGAACTCCCCGACCTGGGCCCGTGCTGCTGGGTCACCATCTGGATGTGATGCAGAATACATACAAATATGTCAATACACATTTGAGAAGACATTTGCAAAAGAAAAAGTACTGAACTACAAAAAGTCAATATTTTGATCTCCTGCCCTTTACACCATCTCAGCAGGGAGAGACACGGTCACATTTTCATTTAATCCCCCTTCTCTTCTGCATGACCCCTCCGGCACATCGAAAACTCTTGACTGGATTATACTCCTTGAAAACATGGGCCTCCCAACTGCAAGTGAGTGTGTCAGATCAAATTTGGTGATGAGAGACCGATTTCTGCTACAGAGGCTGAATTAAAGAAGATCTGAATCTTTGAGCCTATAGCATGGCATAATTTGAGAAAGTATAAAAACAAAATAAATAAAAAAGTTCAAGACACAGTCCAAGATTATATTTACAGAAGATAAAATACATGTATGCTAAATATGAATTATAAATATTTAAAATATACATGTGATAAACTAAAAGGGAGAAAAAAAAAGAGAAAGTCCAAAAAAAGGAAACATTTTAGTGCTTCAAATAAACTAAATCAAAGCAAAACAAACAAGCAAACAAAAAACAACAGGTGGACAAGAATGAATATACTGCTATTCAAAAGTTTGGTGGTTTGGTGATTTAAAAAAAAAAAGAAATTAAAACTTGTATTCAAATTAAATTAATTAGAAGTGACCGTAAAGACATTTATAATGTTACAATAGATTTCTATGTTAAATGCTGTTCTTTTGAATTTTCTATTAATCAAAGAATTTTGAAAAAAAAAAAAGTATCAGGGTTTCAAAAAAATATTAAGGAGCAACTGTTTTCAACAGTAATAAGAATAAGTAATAAGAAAAGTTTCTTGAACAGTAAATCATCATATTTGAAGGATTTGTGAAAGATCATGTGACCCTGAAGACTGGAATAATGGCTACTGAAAATGTAACTTTGCCATCACAGGAATAAATGACAATTTAGAATAGATTCAAATAGAAAACTATTATTTAAATTGTGATATCATTTCACAGTATTATTATTATTATTATTTTTATTATTATGGATCAAATAAATGCAGCCTTGGTGATCATAAGAGACTTATTTTAAAATAATTAAAAATCTTACCGACCCCAATCTTTTGAAAGTGAACAGGTTTTACTAGGACCAATGGATTGTTTTGACTATATAGATTTATCTACTCTCACACAGTAACAGCTTTTATTCTAGACTGAAGGGTAAATGTGACAACCGTATGATGTCCATTAATCATGGTACGGAGTTGTCTGTTATTTTTGCCAAAATATTACAAACCACAAGGACAAGTGAAGAGATAAAAAAACTTTTGTAGAACTGCAAATGATAAATCGCCTGATTTCATTCTGCTTTTTGGTAACAAAACCAATAAAAGTATTAACTTTCTCATCAACAGGGGAAAAAAACTCTTCGGACATTCCAATGTCATATCTCAGCCTTGGAGAGAGTGTGTTCAGTTGATCTTTCCTTTCCGTTGATCATTCTGTAAAAACACCCAATCATTCATCTCTTATTATTTGCTTAGCCACCTGTAGTCCCATCAGTGATTCATTAAAGAACATAAATAAGAGACACTGACATGTTTTATTGTGAGACTTTGTTTGTTCATTTTTGAAGGAAAACTATCAGGGGCATTAATGTTGTTTGCAATACGACAGAAGGGATGGTCCAAAATGTTTCCTCCCTGTTGACATTGCCACTAATGTCACAATTCCAAGGAAGTTAATACTTTTGTTGCAGAATACAATTAGAACATTTAGCACTTGCAGTTCCACCATTGTTATTTATCTCTTGACTTGTCCTTGTGGTCTTCAGAACATTTTGCCACATGTATATAATCATCGACTTAAATTTTCATGTTCCTTTGAATCACCAATTTCATTTTTAACTAGGTGTGTGGATTCCTTGTTGATTTTGATTTACTGAAGATCAATGGCCCAAATTACTTTTTTTTTCAGCATAGCAGAGCCACATTGCTCACAAAAAGTCAACTTTTTTTTAGTCAAGATTGTTTTAGTGCACCCGTATTGTGTACTACCTTGACAACCATTCCATAATGTAGGAAACAAAGGTAAACACTGGAGTTCACACAAATGCAATATTTCCTAGGATAAGGGGTTAGGATTGCGTGAGTGAATGCCTCCTAAGTGAGCTAGGATTTCACTGCAAGGTTCTATCTTGACTCAAATGTGTGAAGAGTGTGTCTGAAGCTCAGATCTTCTGTAGCACATAATTACTGAGCTCAGACACGGGAATGACAGACCTGATGAAACGTCTGTGCAACAAAATGTTCCCTCTAAACAGCTAGACATTTCATATGCATAGTAAACAACTTGTATGATGTTACATGATGTTCTGTATAATCATGGCTCACAATATTTTGGTGAATCTCACAGAAAACAGGTCACAAAATCAACCCCAACATCAGAAGAAATAAACATAAAAAGCATATTTTTTTATGGTACGGCACTCTTTTACATCTAAACAGTTCTCCCCTCTTTCTTTAAATATAAATAAAGCAGTACAACATTGAATATTGGGGGTCAATGAGGTTATTTATCATTTAACATGACGCAATGAATTTTTTTTCATGTTTATTATTTACTCAAACATGTCAATATAATCTTTCTCTGCTTTTCTCTATGTGTGCTCTGAACAAGAGCTAATACAAAAATGTAGAGAAAGACATATTTTCCTCTGGAAATGTTTAAAAAGTGAATTTTCTATAGATTTTTTAAAAGAGAAAAGGTTTAGCGCATCAAAAACTTTACCCATACCAACATAAATATATAGTTCAGTCATGAAACTCTAGATGGCGCATTCTGACGGGGTGTTAACGTAACTGATGATATTCAGAGAGTTAAACGACTTGGCACAAGCTGATTGGTTCATGCTGCATATGCAGCCAATGGACCATGCTAAAATGTTCCGAGAGTTGTCATGATTGAACTAGTTATCAATACACTTCCGGAAGTGTTGATACAATCATTTTTCATTTTAAGTTCTGCGCATAAATTCTATGGCAGGTTTAGATTTGATAATGAGGGAATTTGAGGTCAAAGGATATGCTAGCTGCTGACACAGTTTCTGTGCCATTCTCCACTGTAAGAAAAGAAGGAAGTTATTTGTAGGATAAGACAGATGTGAGAGGTACGGACTGGGCATTCCTCTTTTAACCACAGAGTGTGTGTCCTCATCCAAGATATCTAATCATCTAATACAGAGTGTGTGTGTTTGGAGGTCACTGTTAAGCACAGGGGGATGTGTGCGGATGCTTATGCTAAGCGATGTGGCCAACAAACATGCAGTCTGTCAGACAGCTAGCAACATCACTTCAGTTGTAACGCCTTAGTGTGTGAATTAGAGAGAGAAAGAGAGAAGGAAAAGAGAGAACTTTAGATAGTTACCTAGGATGTTTTTGTGTTTGTGCATGTAAGCACAAGATTGTGTGCGAGTGTTTGTGGTTGAGTCCTGATGCCCCATTGCGGTGTGTTAATCACAGCGTGCATGACTGTCTGTAAGCCTACGCGTCTGTCCAGTTAACTTAAACACAGAGGAGGATGCACACATGAGCGCTGCACTCGACATACCCTGACCCTGATTTATGGCTTGGCTGCTATACGATGCTATAAAAATGTTTGGAGTGTTGCACTGACTGCATTGTAATAAAACATCCGCGTTTAAGCGTCTTGTCTGGTCTGTTTCAGCTACATGCTGTATAAAACCCCAGTTTCTTATAAATACCACAACACTTCATACCACACAAATTTAGCACCAGGATAGATGAATTTGTTTGTGCTTGTTTGTTTTAAAGAGCAGTATTAATTGCACGGTGTGTGTGTGTGTGTATACTTAAATCAGTGATGAACAGTGTTTATTGCAATATCTGTGCAACACATGATGTACATGTCTGACTACATATGCACCTTCTCAAAGGGATAGTTTACTAGCTTACTACTCACCCTCACCTCACCCTTTTGTTTCAAAAAAAAAAAAAAAGAAGAAGAAATATCATTACTGTTATTTATCTCTTGACTTGTCCTTGTTGTTTTCAGCACATCTTTTGTCTTGTATGTCTTCAGTAAAACATAGATAATCAACTGAAACTCTCAAGTGCTATTGAGTCAGAAACTGACTTGAGAAAGAAGATATTTTGAAGAATGTTGTATCAGTTTTTGTCCATACAATGAAAGACAGTTGGGTCCAGAACAATATTTGACCCAATTGACTTTTATTTTATGGACCAAAAACCCCACAAGATTCTCCTTTTTTTTGTGTTCGACAGATGAAAGAAAGTCATAGAGATTAGTAAATCATGATAGGATTCTAATTTTTGGGTGAACTATTCCTTTAGGTGTATGTGTGTGTGTGTGTGTGTGTGTTTCATCCTGGACCATAACAACCACAAACATTGGGGATGACACATTCTCCCCCAATTTTCTTATTGGTGCTTGATCAATATGCTTTTTTAAATGACCGACGGTTAAACTTTACATTGGTAAAATAGTTCACCCAAAAATGAAAATTATTTAATCATTTAATCACCCTCAATGACTGACTTTCTTCTGATGAACACAAAATAAGATATTTTGAAGAATGTTGCAACTGTTTTTGTTCATACAATAAAAGACAGTGGAGTCCAAACCAACATTAGACCCTACTGCCTTTTATTGTATAGAGCCAAAAAACAGAGACATTTTTAAGAGATCCTCTTTGGTGTTCAATAGAAGAAAGAAAATAATAACAGGTCGGAATTAAATGACAGTGCGTAAATCATGACAGGATTTTTATTTTTGGGTGAACTATTCCTTTAAGTGTGCATCTCATCCAGGACTATAATCACCACATGATACATTCCCTCCAAGTTTCTCATTAGTATTTAATCAATATGAGTTTTTCAATGACAGAGTGTTAAACTTCATATTTGGTCCCCAACATTGTTCAATATTAAATATCCTTGGTTTAAGTGTCACATTCAGCCTTGGCACTTCTGTGAATGTGTGTTTTTGGTAAGTATCCATAAGCACTGTAAGAATAATTAGGCTCAGTTGTGTGATTGTGTGTGCGAGCTTGAGAGAGTGTCGTACCATCAGAGCAGGAGTCATGGCTGCTGACACTCAGTCTTTCCGCGTTGCCCTGGACGTATTTGTTGTAGAGTTTGATCCTAAGGGCCCAACTCAAATCAGGCTGCCTAACTGTGTTCTTCAGCCGCCGTCGAGCATTTGCAAACCAGTTAGACACCTGAGAAAAGAGGGAGGGTGTTGGAATGGTACTCAGGAAAGTCTGACCAATAAATCAAAGGAATTATAAATGCTTAAAAAAGACCCAAAAGTTCAGTTTAACCTGTATCTTTTATTGATTCAGTTTTTCTCTCCTACTGTCTTCCATACCTAGATGTGTTTTTGGACTAAAAGACCCATACACTGCTTTATTTATCGGAACACTATGAAAACTATTAAAAATAGCAGGCTGATGCCACACACAGATATCCCAGGGACACTGTGAATGTAACATAACATTAAGTCTTCTTCAACTGAGATGATGACGACCTGGGTGCTTATTCTGGCCTCTGCCACTCTCACCTAATAATATTCCTTTTCCTCTACCCGACGTCTGTCTTTTTGCAATAAAAACAATATTTAACCCAGCCTTCTCCATTTCACAGAGACCAGAGACCATTAGATGTCACACTAGGAAAACTTTTCATGCCTGATACACTTCAAGCCACTTATGCAGGCATTGTGCTTTAAAAATGTTATTCAAGCCCTGAGTTTCCTGACCTCTGCTTTATATAAAGTTCTCAAAGGTACACTTTAAACAGGTCAACGGAGGCCAGTTTTTGAAGGAAGCATTGAGTATCGTAGCACGTGGTAGCAAAGCACTCTAGCAATGAGAAAAGTCCAGGTGTATCTTAGGTACTAAAGTCTGGGGATGTTCAAGATTTGTTCAGTCACGTAAGATGATTTATTCACTGAAATTGAGCATAGGTTTTGTGTTTGTAAGTCTTTTTTTCCCATATTGCAGTGCAGTCTGCTCACATTTTTTAATAAATGGGTCCTTTTCATGAATATTAGAACCAGATTAAATTTGTAGGGTCATCCAGAATAGCATATTCAGGCTGGGCCAATTCTTAACAAATTTAGAGAACATGTTTATGTCTTCATGTATATACAGAGACACAGACTGAGACAGATATGTACACACAAACCAACGCTCAGCATGGACTGGAAAACACATATGAAGAGTTAAACACAGGCCAGAATGTCTCTGAATTTTTAGATATAGAAAAAAGAAAGCCTTCACTAGAGCAAATGTGAGTTGGTTGCAACTTGTGTTTGGAATGAACACCTGCATTTTCATCTCAGTGTAAAAGAAAACTGTCATTTTAATAATCCTTCTGTCAAGAACTAGTAGCTCTTGGTAACACGTGTATGGAAAAGTTGTGGGAAATGAACTTACCTGCACAAGTGTCATTTGTGAGCCAAGCGCAAGAAGGATTTTCTCTGTTTTAGTTGGGTACGGATTGTCCCGGTGTTTGTAGAGCCACTGTTTCAAAGGCCGGGCCATGTCTTGCAGAGCTTGCCGTTTATGCCGTACCTTTCCTGGGTTCTGACGAGACCTGTGGAGAAAAACAAGCCGACACAAACCACATAAATCTCATGACAATTACACAAGATTTAAGAATGGGCACTTGCATGGAGAAATCCAAAGGATTGATTTATTACATATTTTCCACAGAGAGAAACTTATTTTTAATTCTTTTGGGGGTGCCTTCTGTTTTATTGCTAGGAAATGTCAGGAAACTAATCAACACTATATAACAATGTAAATTAGTAACAGAAAAATTTTAAGTTTATTATTATTAGTGGTAACATCATCATCAATATAAAATAACAACCAACTTTTTCTAAAAGTGACATGCAGTGACCAGTGACCTCGAGGTAAACGTTTACAACTTTTACATGTTGAAAATTGAAATTGAAAATACAATCGATATTTAGAGAAAAACATGTAAACATGTTAGGTTCAATTTTAAGAGATGTAAGGGTTAAATATTCTTACATGAGAGCCTAATTAACACTCATGCCCTGTAAAACCAGCATCATGCTATAATTAACTCTCCCAGTGAGGGTACACAAGATTTAAGAATGGGCACTTGCGTGGAGAAATTCCATAGGATTGATTTATTACATATTTTCCACAGAGAGAAACTTATTTTTAATTCTTTTGGGGGTGCCTTCTGTTTTATTGCTAGGAAATGTCAGGAAAATAATCAACACTATATAACAATGTAAATTAGTAACAGAAAAATTTTAAGTTTATTATTATTAGTGGTAACATCATCATCAATATAAAATAACAACCAACTTTTTCTAAAAGTGACATGCAGTGACCAGTGACCTCGAGGTAAACGTTTACAACTTTTACATGTTGAAAATTGAAATTGAAAATACAATCGATATTTAGAGAAAAACATGTAAACATGTTAGGTTCAATTTTAAGAGATGTAAGGGTTAAATATTCTTACATGAGATCCTAATCAACACTCATGCTTTGTGAAACCAGCATCATGCTATAATTAACTCTCCCAAATGAGGGATTTTCATTCAAAATCAGTTCACAGTCCAGCTGCAAAAAACACTGTGCACAAGAATAATTGCATGTGATCCAACATCTGCACAATGACACATGCTATGTACTGTGTCCATTGAAAAGATTGAAAAAGAAAAATCTCTAGACTTTATAGGTACTGAGATGTAAGATGGTTTGCCACAGTCACTTTTATTCTAAATTCATGTTAAGTATCACACTTAAAAATAAAGGTTCTTTAATGGTTCCTCTTTTATCAAGACCTCTGTTTCAATATAGCTAGGTTCTCCAAAGTACTAAAGAACAAAAAAATGTGGAACTTTAAAATGTTCTCCTTTATAGCATCAGCCCGTAAGTCAGCTTTTTTTCTAATTGGAACCTTTGTTTTCAAGAGAGGACAGAAGCTGGACATTTAAACCTGTAGATGTCAGTATATCACCTTGTTATCTTCCAAATACCTGACTGCACATTTAACATATTTTTCCCAACGCTCCGAGGTTCATGTTCCGCAAATATGTTCCTTGTAACCCAGAACTGTATTAACAACCTAAAGAAGTTTTCCCTCCCTGTTCTCGATATTGGCGACACACACCTCTGTATTTATATTAATAATTTTCATTAGCAGTGATATTCCCTTTGAGGCGAGCAGCGCGGCTATTGTTATCCTATTGGCTCCGCTTACACGCGCAAACGGACCTCCAGTAAGCGCGAGCCAGACGCACCCGCAGCGGAGGATGTTTACACAAGTTTTTCACAAGACATCACTTTTAGGTTCGGTGTTGCTCGCAGTCGTATAATGAAGCACTGTGTTGTCTGCAAATAAAAAACAGGTTGGGGTAAACAGCTTGGGGCGGTGAGGCTGAACGCGCTGGGTTCGGAGGGCAAATAAGGGATGACATGGTTTCTTCTTGCGCCCTACAAAAATATTCGTGATTGACTGGACCACACATACAGTTGAAGGAAATGTTTATTTATTAGAAACAGACCTGGACGTGTTTTAAATTTGCTACCGAACACGAATGACCTCATGTACCCGAACGACAAGCCCCTGCTAATTCAGCACCATCGACAGCGACTTAATTGAATTGTGAATATTAATTTCTTGCAATTCTCTTTTTGAAACCTCAACGTATCCTAGATAAGAAGGCGAACAGGCTGTGAATTCAAACCATATGCTCTAACCACAACTGAGCGCAAATCTATGGAAAGAAAACACAAAGACTATGAAAAGTCAAACAGTTGGACGTGACACTGCTTTTCACCGTTGGCTCTGAAATTGAACAACTTGATGTTTATCTTAAATAAGGTTCTCCGTGCTGTCTCGCGGTTAAAAGCATTAACAGCGTTAAAATGAACACAGCTATCATTATATGCGGATTCCGTTTTTGTTCTGCAAAGTATCTAATCAGAATAATTATTCCGTCATGAAAAATAAATGATGTGCAAAGCAGTTGTCATCAATTGTGAAAAAACGCATCCTTTAAAACTTTAAAATGTGACAACCTGCAGTGATAAATACGTTCTATTTTTAGGCCATTTCGAGTGAGTTTACTGATGAAGAAAATCGAGTTAAATTTATGGAAACAAATATTTCACTTGAAATATGATAGAAGTATTTTACAGTAGCCTACATCTGCTTTATTTTTGGGGTATTATACATTTATTTATTTATTTTTTACGTAGGAAACATGTCAATGAACCTGCAGTACATTTTTACAAAAGACCCTGAAGTTTCTGACATACCCGGATCTCCTGTGCCGGATAGCGGAGCTGTCTTTGATGACTGGGCTGCTGGCGAGCAGGTCCGGATGCTGTCCATCTATCGCCTCTAAATAATTTCGACTGCTTCTTTCCACTTCATTTGCCTTCTCCTCGAATAAAACCTGGCTGCTTAACTTATTAAACACAATTGTGTTCATCTTTGGTATATTAGTCCTTCTTTCCCCCTGTGTCCGCTGAAAGCGCCTTGGCCGCCGTGGGGATGTCCTACTCAACGGAGCCGCTGCGCCTTGTCAAAATCCTGTGAAACAGAAAAAGATGATAGACCTTTTTGTGTTCACTATATCGGTGAGTTCTCCCAAGACATACTTTCCAGAAAAACTTCATTTTCAGTAGGTAAAGACGGTTTTAATGTCAATGTAAAAAATGCGTAAAGAAGATCATTTCAGTCAAAACAAAACACTTAGAACTCATTAAGCACGTGAGTCTGAGTGGACGCGAGTGAGGAATATTTGAGGGAACTGATGACTGATTTGTTTGAAACTTCTACAGCAGCTTATTCATGCAAACTTGCAAAACATCAAGTATTCAAAATGAATGATGCGTATTTGACACAGGGAGGTCTATAATCCCGGTCAGTAACACACAAATAGCCTATTTCATAAGACTAGAACAGAACGTGTATAGATTTTACATGTAACGTTAGCTAGAAAAAACCTGCTTTATCATCTACTTCTTTTGATTTGACATTTTTTTAACCGTACTTATCTATTTTTACATAATTATTTAGGCCTACATTCTTATGAGAGAGAAACAAATATTTATGAAAAAAAAGTTAACATTCGGGGACCTTCCATAGAGCGCGATGGAAATGAACCAAAAACTGTGACATCCCTGTCATATAGTTTAATGAATGTGACGCGACGCGACACGACTTACTGAGGGAAAATATTTAGAAGTCATATCTGAAAACAGTTGTAAAATGTAGGCTGAATGAACGTACCTGAACGTAACCCCTTTTGCGTCTTTCTGTAAAGTGTAATCCAGTTTCCAGTTTCCCATTCCTCTCTCACATGTTCTCCGCTCTAAGATCCTGTGCGCAAACCATACGAACCGCTTTCGCCTCTGTGCTTTATTCAGGCGCGCCCGGGAACATGAATACACGAGTCGTCTCGTGTTTCCCAGCTAAGCGGCTCAGACGGCGAACATACAGTAATTGTTTTATGCCGGTTTCGCCGGCCTGCAGGGGGAGGCTACCGGGAGACATCCAGTGCAACAGAGTATTCCTTGTGTGGGGTTCACGTCTGGAACGTGTCCATCACCCGACTGCATGAGAGTTGTATCCTATAGAGTTACTAAAATCAGCCAGAGTTCGTGTCATTGGACGCAGTTTATCAGAAGCAGCTTCACCTGAGTCTGATGTGCAAAACAGTCACAATTTTGACAAATGAATGGATAAATTGCAGTCAAGTGGGGAAATAAGTCATTTAGATTTAGGCGTGAGGAGAAGAGACTAATATACTAATGTTAAGAAGCACAATGACATACATTTATTATAGACGTGTAACAGAATTTATTATTTTTTTTATTTGTCTGTAACTCAGTGTTATTTTGATATAGGTTAGGCTACTATATGTTATACTGATTCTTACTTTACTTTTACTTTACTTTTAGTCATTTAGCAGACGCTTTTATCCAAAGCGACTTACAAATAAGAAAAAGTAATTAAAACTAAAACTCTATAAATACTATATATATATACACAGTCATAAGTCATAATAATTCAATTGATTCCATATTAGCATACACATTAGTTTATAAACCCACTACTTAGGCTACATAAAATAAGTAAATTAATGTCAAGTAACATCCCGTTACATATAGGCTACCCCACTAAAATAAAATACGTTTTTGCTATATGGGCCCTGATAAAGATACTTATCTGTTCTAGATATCGTGATTGGTTATAGTCAAAATACGTGTTCTGACTATCTTAATGTAATCCTAACAATATATTTGGTTTCCCTGTAATAACGTGAGACCTTGCGGAAGTTTGGGTTCCTCTCGTTCACCAAGAACGCTTACCGCTCGAGGACAGAAAATCCCTCGAGACCTCATTTTTATTGTCTTAACATTTTGAGAGCGGAATCACTTCATTGAACAACCTAATTCTTTTCCAAACATGGTTACCGAGGTCTACAATTACTTCTATTCCAGTTCGCTTAAGAACCTCTATAAACCAATATATAAACAAATGAATTATATCAACGCCATGTGCGATGCTTTATCGGGAGACGTAGCGTGCTGAGGAAACGCTGCTCGCGTGAGTTCGCTCGCGAGCATCGATGTGATTCTGATACCCTCTCATTTTCCCAAATTACACGATTTACGCGTCGTACTGGATGCCATTGACTGTGTCTTTCGGGTTTATCCAGGGTAGTGTTTGGAGGTGAAGTGACTAAACTCGGAGGCACATGTGCGCTCCTTAAGCCCCGTATAATTGGCGTGTTCCTTTTATTTGGGTGTATTTTTACCTATTTAATGAACAAACACTCCCGGACATCAGCCGGGTGACTCAATCCCCTCGTGAAGGCAGTTCAAGGAGAGAAAAAGACAGTGCTGCTCGACCACTGGAATGATGTCTTTTCTCTTACCGTCTCTTGTCTACCAGGAGCTTACCACATGTAGGTGCCCACAGGTTTACTCTAACAGTAGCATCTCCAGGGTAACCACATGCCCCTGGCCAGGTAGTCACATTACTTTGTGGTGTACTTCATTTTGTGGGATGCCCACTGCTGTGGTGTGGTCAGAGGGAGAGATAATGTGCGCTGTGAAGCCTTGCTGAAAGTGTAATGACCCTTAAATGCACTTCACCAGTAAACTGCCCTGGTGCTTTGGGTGTCTGCCAGACCAAGTGTCTTATTTAAGATCTAGTCAGGTTTATTTGTACCAAGTTGTCGCAAGGGAGCTCCATGGGTCATCAGTGGGCAAGGAAAAACTCGGGAGAGAACCGAAGAGCTTTTGTGTTTGTCCTTGGAAAAGACCTGCAGATGGTATCTCTAACTACCTATACTTTGACAGCAAACTCTTAAAAATAAAGGTTCTTTATTGGCATTAATGGTTCTAGAAACACCCACCTTTTAACATCCATGGAACCTTTCCTTTGCACAAAACATTCTATTTATAGAAAAAAAGGTTCTGGATTAAAACGTTGAAAAAAAGAAAAAAATGGTTCTTTTAAGAACTGTTCATTGTACGGTTCTTTGCGGAACCCAAAATTGTTCTACTCTGGAATCGCTGCGAAACCCCCTTTTGGAACCTTTATTTTAAAGTTAAAGAGGCAGGTTGGCTTGCAAAGAAAAAATCTGACAGAAAATCTTTTACTAAACCTGTGAGCAATGAACCCAAGTGTTCTTCATTACGGTTTTATTTCCTTTTCTGCTGGAGCAACATATTTGTGTTTTATTCTCCGATTTACCGCAACAGCATCTGCATAAAACAACAATTAAGTGTTTATGAAGAACAAACCCAAACCACACTTACAGCATAGACACAAGTTTGATGGCAAACTAAGATGTTTTATTCAACTAAATGCCACACCGCTGGAGCTTTCAGGATGTGTTAGGGCTAGACGAAATCCAACCATGTTTCTCACTGTTTCCAACATGGCGAACCGAAGAGTAATGGAACTGCTCTAAATTAAACGCAGTAGTTCTTTTGCCGTAGTTGTAATTTCCTGACATTACCTCGGTTGTCAACATGTCTTCTCATTAAAATCTCAAATCCCTTTTGTGGTATCATTAATACAGTCTGTCCCTCATTTAAACCAGCATTTTCACACCGGCCACGAGCCTTAAATAGGAGCTGAACAGCCACTGAAGGTACTGTTGGGGCCACTTAAAGAAAGCCACAGACAAGATTTGTTAAAATCCTTGGGCCTTGTGGAAAATATAAACTGTTGAACAATTACACCCATTAGAGATTGTTAAAAGTGATTCAATCAGTGTTTTTCAAATTACCTTAAACATTTAAAGCACCAGCCACAGTATGTATACTCTCAGCAGCTTTTCCACACTTCCCCACATACTTAAGGCCATTACGGTGTCCAGTCTGAATGGCACTAGTGTCTTTCAAGCTGGCAAACACAATGTCTTGAAGAATAATTGTGTGTTGAGCTGATGGTTCATTTTTTCCCACCTCGCCTTTCTATCTCAAGCAGCGTTTTTCTTTTAAAGACGGTTTCCTAAAATACATCAATGCCTGTGAAGTATGCATGTCGTGTTTTGTTTAGTAATCTACTGGGTCGCCTGGCTCTGTGTTTTGGCACGCTGTTATCTTTTCAGGTTGCACTGTTTTCAGAGGTAATACTTTCCTTTTTTGAAGTGGCTGCTTATTCGTGCGGTTGGTGTATCGAGGTTGGACGCTTCGTGACCTCATATTAAGAATCTTTTGTGCATGCTGACAGCGCAGGGTTTATTTTAGATTTCAGGAGAACAAAGGAACTTCAATATAACATTACATGGAGCACATTTAGACATGCTGCCATTATGTGATTTACAGATAGCATTATAAGCAACTAGCAGCAATACATCAAATACATAAAAAGCATAAAAGATTGTGGCACATAAGGATGATTGGCAGCAGTTTGATATATCTGGTCCGATCAGTTACCACCACATTCTCCTGCTGTGTAAAAATCCAAAGCAAAAAGCTCCCATTACACAGTCTCGAACACACTATATGAGCAGAAAAAAAAATCTGATAATCATCAGCAGTTGGCCTGCTGCTGTACTCCCTCTGTCTGTATTTTCCGTCTCGGTCTTAACCTCCTCTCTTTTTTTCTCACCCATGTTGGGTGCTGAGAGCTTGATGAACACATCCTGATGAAAAGTCAAGGATAATATCATTTTTGGTCCAAAGCCACAAGTCTCCCAGGCAGGTTTAGAACCCAGGATGGGGAACGTCTGTGCTGCTCTAGACCTTATATATGTCTAAGTGTTTGATGTGTGTGTGGGAGGTAGGTAAGGTATACCTAGTATATACACTTATATCAGTTTGCTATCATATTGTCTTATCAGACTCATTCACTTGTGTAATTTTTAAATAATATAATACAATATAATGAATAATTGACGATGGGCTGTTGAATTATTAGAATATAATGCACACCCGAGGTGGTGATGCGGCCACGTGCCATCCACAAATTCTCTCCCGTGGTGTCATGGGATAGTTAAGTGTCCATTGGATGTCCACTGGAACTTGCCAGAATCATCTGGGGACTTTTTGTCTACAACTCTTTAACAGACTTTTTTTTTTTTGCCTACTGTATATTACGGAAGTATGCATATTCGGATACAGACACTGTCATCATCATCATTAAGTTTAAATATAGACGTGAGTAATATTCATGATCCCAACAGTCTCCCGGCATTAGCAAGACAAGACAAGCAACTGACAATATGCAATTTAGCTGAGATAAGACGTCAACAAAAATAAGTCTTTTTTTTTTCTTCATTTAACGCTGTTAAACAGATGAAAACAATTTACACTTTGGTAACATTTAACAAGTTTTTAATCTCTGACCTTTTAAGAAAGTAATCACTCATGCGCAACCACACTTTTTAGTTCTATTTTTTAAAGTTCATAAAAATGCTTGAATAATGATGAAGTTCTTTAAAACTGCCTTATTTTGAAGAGAGGCATATGGGATTTATCACCACCTGCTGCCATTTTCAGGTAATTCCTATGCCCCTGGTTGATGGCATACTACAGGTGAGTTTTCCTATTGTAATAAATCTGTGTACTCCAAAAAGTATGTTACTGTAAGCCTTAGCCATAGCCTGTCAGCACCAATGCAGTCTTTATTAAAGTCGTTGAGCTCTTTATAGGGGACAGGTCTGAAAGCCGACCCAGACACTGTGGTATTTGCACACTCTTTTCTCTGTTTATTTATTGTTAAGCCAGCTAGTTATTTACACTTTATGGATGGGAACGTCAGAATTCATTTGAGGCAGTTAAACCATTTAAGAGAAAAAAAGACAGAGGGAGGGAACTGGAGCAATAAGGAGAGAGTGAGTGAGCAAACCAAAACCATCTAGTTATGCAAAGGCATTACAAGACATATTTAACCTTTGAGAGTGTATTACATTTTGAGGGTTTGTGACCACAAAAGAACAGAAACCTAACACTTTGTTGCAAAGTACTGAGCAAACTAGTATGTGTATGTGTGTAAAACTAAAAAAAAAAAGCTAGTGAATTGAGCATGGAGAACTTTGGTCTGTGCATTAAGTCAGCATGCACTTCCCGAGTATTCTAACGGCCATGATGCTCTGCTCCCGATTTCACTTTATATTAAAGCACACCCCTCTTGTCCTCTTGAGGGAAGGCAAAGCCACTTCTGATATTTGGAAGAAAATTTTACTAGTCATTAGTTTCTTTATTAAATATTCTAACCCACTGCCTAGGGAGCTGCGGGAACCATCAGTTTCAAACAGAAGCGTTTCATTTTCCCAAAAACAGCACATGCACGCACTTGCATTACATCTCTCCATCCCACCACGACCTTAAGTAAACACACTGAATTATGATTTTATACAAATGAGACTGCATTCAATGTAATTCAATCAAAATCTAATAAGGAAACGGTTCCTGGTTGTTGTGATGAGGTCAGATTTCTCGGTGAGGGCATGATGGAGGTTTAGGTGAAGCATGATCGCAACATTTCTCAGCGTATTTCCCTCCCCACTGACTTCCAGATATTAAAGGGGTCATATGATGCGATTTCAATTGTTCCTTTCTCTTTGGAGTGTTACAAGCTCTTGGTGCATAAAGAAGATCTGTAAAGTTGCAAAGACTAAAGTCTCAAATCCAAAGAGATATTCTTTATAAAAGTTAAGAGTCAACCACGCCTGCCTAATTATAATCCATAATTATGTCCCCACTGGATGCAACGAATGCCTCGTTTATAATGGGTTTTCATGTTTTTGTCTCGTCGCTTCGGCCGGACAGGGCATCATCACAATATGGCAAGGGACGTAACATTTCCGTCTCACGCTTGAGGTATTCGGCCAATCACAATGCACTGGATAGCTGGCCAATCACAGCACACCTCGCTTTTTCAGACCGATGAGCTTTGTAAAAATCGACGCGTTTCAGAAAGGCGGGGCATAGAGGAGAAACAATAATGTACAGTATGTGGAAAATAATGTTTTTTTAACCTTAAACCGCATAAACACATTTCATTACACCAAATACACAAAATACTGTTCTTTTTAGCAGCCTCATATGACCCCTTTAAGGGCTCAACTAATATGTGTGTGTGTGTGGTGACAAAACCCCTCATTAGCTTTGAAAAATATCCTTGATCAAATAACAGATCCACAAGACGTTTGCTGAAGTGAATAAACAACGGCATTCTTTTAAAGCGCTTTCAAAAGCTTTGAGATCCATTGTGGCTCTCATTTAAGATCTCAGGTAGCTATCATCATTTTAAAAAACAAAAGTATGGCTGGATAAGAAGTGGCGGAGGTGGTGTGGTTGAGAACGGTCTGCACTTTTGAGCTGACAGGGCAGGAAGACAGACGCTAGAGCACTAATTCTCATCCCAATTACTTAAACGTCCTCTGTACTCAACTCACCATCCCATAAATTCCTGTCCTTCAGTCAAACATGCAACATTTGTTTAATGATGTTAGTTAGGCATGTCCTATAGTAGTCATCAACCTCAGAGAGAGAAACAGAGAGAGACAAAGATGGATGAAGAGTGGAAGTAAAAAAAGAAGGGTAGTGGTTGTAACATCTGCACTGCTTGAGTTTAGAAAGGCCTTATTTATTTTCGGTGATCAGAGTCGTATACTCAGAAGACAATGATTCTGATTTAGAGTCTCTTGGTTTATAGTCTGCTGAAGTAAACTGCACTTAACCATACATAATAGACTCAACACAGGAGAATCAAGTATGACAAATGTGGAGCCACAGGAAATCAGCTGTAATCAAGTGCGATATTGATTCAACATCAAATATTCAGTTCCGTTTGTCTCCTTCGTCACATATTTAAATAATGTAGAAAACTGCAAATGTGATTTCTTTCATGGTGTGAGCAGAGATATTGCACTGGGTAGTTGCTTATCATCACAAGTGTTTTAGGTATTATAAAACTTCACTTAAGCTGTCAATGTAATAATTACTGCAATGCCTTCAGATCCAATGATATGATTTCGAATTTGTTTTGAATTCATTTCCACATTTTCTGTAGCTCATAGAAACAAATGAATTTAAAACATAAGCACTGGACATCACAAGGCTAAAGCAGCACCATTTCTCTGTGTTTGACAGTTTGCGAACCAGAGGCTCTTCTCTGTAGTCCTTCAAAGAAACACGCTGTACTGCAACAGATTACCTAGTGTGCACTGATTTTGGTTGATCGGCAAAAGTAATTTTCACAAAAAGCTAATAATGAATGTTTAATTTATTTAATATTATTTAATATTTTAGCTTAAAAACTGTGAAATTCGCTAAAAGACGGCAGCTTTTGGGCACTATTCATTTTATACCTACAATGACTGCAGGACATATTTATCAAATGCAAAAATATTATTATAATATTATAATAATATATAAATATATTTATTAATATATAATAACAACAATAATAATATATTGTTATTATAACAAAATTATTATGATTATTGATTATACAACTTCCACTTTTTGCCTCGCTCCCATAAAACTGAGAATAGCCAACCTTGTGCCTGTAAACCATTTACTTTTGTTGCTCAACAGACTAATAACATTCTGTCGTATCTATTCTGATGCTCTGCAAAAGGTCAACACAGTAATATATAATGAAAATGATGGCTGTGTACCCCTGAATCAAGGAATCTTGTTCACAACTGAGGTTGACAGGTAAAATATGTATCTTCACATATTTATAATAACAGGACCATTTAGACAAACCCATGTTGCTTCAAGCGGTACTATCTAAATGAACTGATTTTATTTTAGTCATAAGAATAAGGATAGTTGACTCAACCTATCTACACTACACTACAGTAGGTTATACTAACTAAAGTTAAGAATCAAGTTCAGATCAGGTAAAAAAAAATATCTCAAGATAATAACTGCATATTTTCACTTTTTACAGTGCAGCATTGACACTATATAGTCACTATATGACAAATTTCCACTGTTTGTTCCACAAGTTTGCGTAATTGTATCTTTGCTTGTTTTGTTGTTTTGCATTCATTATATCTGGTAGTGAAAGTACTGGACATTGGATTGATGCCGATAATATAAAACATGATTATTTTTAAGGATTGCATTTTATGGGGCTGTCTGAGCAAAAGGCATGCTGCTGCTGTACTGTTGAGGTGGTCTCATTTTCCTCATACACACTCCTACTTTTAACAGGCAAAATTAATGAGGACATTGAGAGGAGCCGTCACCATATTTTTTCAATAACAAATAATAACGCAAAATACTCCATCTCATCAGGGAGCTGCTGCACGTCAATTATGCACAAAATCATATTTACTCATAGTGCAGAAGGAACCTGTTCTCCAATCATTGTGCCCATTCAAGTCACCGTTGATTGAATTTATGAGCAATTTTTTCACATAAATGGGACTGTCTTTGTCTGGTTGAAACCATGTGTGAGAGTGTGTTTTCTTTAAATGTTTGTGTATGTGCTCTTCACAAGGTCTGAATAACTATTGTGTCCATGAGCATGTGAGACCATCTGAGAAATAAAGAAGAAAGAGAGAGGAAGAAAATATGGTGAGTGCTTCTGCTTTAATCAGTAAGCAGTCTTCAATTACAGGGTTGCATGAACTTTTTAAACAAAAGTCACATCACCAGATGTGCCTGTTACTCAGACGTGTGGACAACAGTACCTGTTGAATTCATGAATGTGTTGTATTCATGCTCTAAACCACTTCAGAGAATGCAAACTGTGGAACATTTGGCGTGTACACACATAGGAGAAGAAAGCGTTTATTGTTATTGTTAAATTAGATGCTGCAATGAGGAAATTGCGGGAAAAGGCTGAGACAAGGGTGAGCCAGGGTTGTAGACTCCAACGAATTAATTAATGACATGTTTAGCTTTGGCCAAATGCTTCCTTTTATTAAATAAACACCCATCGGTCATCACAGTTGATCCATTTATACTCATTGAGTGGGTAAATAAACTCATTTGTTGACCACTGCGGGTGAGATTGAAAGGAAGATGTGGTCACTTTTACCCATTTTTAGCTTTGTCATTGGCCAGCGCCAGGCATCGAATGTTGGCCACACAGCTGGCTGCTGCCTCCTGTAGAATCACATCCGTGGATCCGATCATGATGAGCAGGAGCTGCAAAGAGGAGGAACATGTCAGAAACAGCCATCACAACATGAAATGATAATGCTGGCCAACATTCTCCTTTCATTAGACGGAACGAAAACCGCACAGCTACAATAACAGTCATTCACGAAGGCCTCTTACAGCAGTTCTTTCCTGGGGCTTGAAGGAGACATCTAATCTGTTATTAAGCTATAAATGCAACTGTTTGCACACTGCAGATTTTTGCCAGAGGAGTTTACAGCTCCTGGGGCTGCCAAGGCCCGCTGCCTACCGGATGGCAGCAGCACTGCGCCGGCTCATTAACTCACATATCGGTGTGTTTAGTTGCATTGAGAGAGCAAGATAAGAGGTAGAACGTGAGAATACGGCACAGAGTTTGTGTGTGAGTGAGTATATTAGCGGAATTATGTTTCTTACTGTAATTAATAGATTAATTGTTTATAAATTCTCCTCTTCTCCATAAAGCATTGACTGCTGTAGAGCCCTGAACATTTGGCCATGTACTAAACCACAATTTGGCAGCACCCTCCATCAGATCAAAGGTCATATCAGATCCCTCCACTTCAGCTTTGTGTAACCCGCTTCTTTTGATCCATTCTCTCAACAACAGGCTCTCTGACTCTAAAAAAGACCACTTTCTGGAACATTCTGACTATATATTAAAAACTTTGTACAATGAGAGTTACTCATTATACTGTCACACAAAGTGAACCTAAGGGGTAGAGTTTGTGCCAATGCCACACTGTGGCTAAGTTATACAACATAGTATAAAACAATTATCTTTCTGTCGAGGGAGGGAGAGAAAGACAGACAGAAAGATTAGTGGTGAGTTGTGTTCTTAAATCTAAATAAACAAACCGCGGGCAAACACACTGGCACAATGGGCAGTCTAAATCTGTTTGGACAGTGCGTGTGTCCCTCACTGCAGTACCAACAGGAGGTCATTCATTGAGCTTCATCCAGTTTATGCCAACACATTTAAGCTAGAAGTTTTACTTTATCATGCAGGCCATGGTCAAACTCTCAAGAACCATGGATCTTTTTGACTCTGAATGCTTAAAGGGGTCATATGATGCGATTTCAAGTTTTTCTTTCTCGTTGGAGTGTTACAAGCTGTTCGTGAATAGATAAGATCCCTAAAGTAGCAAAGACTAAAGTCTCAAACCCAAAGAGATATTCTTTATAAAAGTTAAGACTCGTCCACGCCCTCCTAAAACACCTCGTTTAAACACGCCCCCACATGTCTACGTCACTGTGTGGGAAGATTTGCATAACACTGCCCAAATGTTTACGCAAAGAAAGAAGGCGTAACTTTGATTCTCGCTATAGTATTGTTGCCGCCGCCGCCATGTCGTGGAGGCACTGTGTGTTTCGTTGTGAAAGCGAAACTACTTACATCTTTGATGTACTTTGTGACATCAGTGGTTCATCCGCAGTTATACGAAGCTACGAGAATACTTTTTGTGCGCAAAAAAAAAAAAAAAAAAACGACTTTATTCAACAATTCGTCTCCACATCACCCTGGTGCCATTTTGGAGAATATCCGCCGGATCTGTTTCCTACATTGTTGTGATTTGATCTGAACGGAAACAGCGTATCCGGCGTGACGCAGCTGACACAGAACATAGGGTTCACTGACAAGCTGCGCAAAACATGTGCAAAATATGATCGTGGTTTTGCGCAGCTTGTCAGTGAACAACGGCTCTGTGTAGTAAATGCTGCTCCACGTGAAAGCACGCACGTCTAAAACTGTGTCAGTGTTTGTGGATTTGAGATCTATTAATGGCTAAAATGTCACAGTCAGTATAAAGTGTGTTACTGTAAGGCTAAGTTTGAACTCTTTTCATGTTATACACACATGCACCAAGTTTATAGACAACATTAAGCCAAGGCACAGAGAGGCAAGACATTCCCAAAATTCCCTGCTAAAAGTTAAATAATGAAGAATAAACAGATGGAAAGACTAATGTTCTCTCTCTGAGCTCCACCGGATTCCTGAACTGACATGCACAAAAACTGAGAAAACAACAGCTTCGATAGCATCTCTTTATTTGTTAAAATTGCTTCCAAGTTTTTCACATAATTTTAGCAGTCTATCTCCAGCACATGAATGAATCAGTTATCACATTCAGCTGGATTTGCCTTTTTTAAAATAGATCCCAAAACACCTCGAAGAGGCGAACGGATGCAAACACGAGGCTGCAGCAACATGCCAGCACGTTCAGACAAGCTGCTTTTGTGAGCAGTCAGAGGATGCCTGCGACAGGGTCAGCCACCATTTGCCAGAGCTCATAGAGTGTTATTCAGCCGTGGCCAAACAGGGGCTCCTAGGGCCTGGAGTGGAGCCTCAGATAAGCATTGCTCTCTGTCTACCCCTGCCTCTCTCAACTCTCCCAGCTGGTTCCTGAACAGACTATAATAGCCCACTTGTTAAATACTCCCAAACCTCAGTAACATGATAACTTGCCTTATGTTTGAAAAATGAATGAGTCTCTAAGACTTTCTTCTGTCTTATACACCGCAAGAGCTGGAGGATCCTGACCTCTGGGAAGGTAGAGCAAAAACATGTTTTCCCAGGCTTCTCTTTCAGCACAAGCACATGTACATAAGTTCTCACACATGTACGCACGCTTGCACACACATGCCATGTCACGAATGTAGGTGTTGTGGTGTTAAGTGCAGAAGCGGCAAGCTGTCGTTTCCTGAGGAGAGGTTTAAATCTCAGTAAAAGCCCCCGTCCACCCACCTCACCTTGTTCTCATCCTCTACCCTCACCCTTTTTCTTTACCTCTTTACTACATATACCAGTTTCCTTCATTCATTGAGCGACTAGAACACAGTTCTAAATGGCTTGTGTTCTAAATGTCCTATTGAACTGTTCTTGTGAGCTGCACACAAAAACACACAACACGATCAGTGTAATCTGATTCACGATTCATGACTTGTATGAACTGGTGCTTTTTAGTGAATCAAAAACATACAATCCTGAAAAAATGTCTCTCATGCTTTTTTTTTGTGAATCAAAACGTGAGACCAGTTTAGTCTCAAAAGTAACTACTCTAATCAGCAGTTTCTTTTAAAGTTCAAAAAGACAAGTTACCTGTTTGAATCAGTCTGAAAAAGTGTTATGCTAGTATCATTTATATACTATTATAGTATTTAATATTTTGAGTTAGCTTTTATTTCCATGTCTTCCTTGTAATATTGAGTGTTTTTTATTTATTGTTCGTTTTTTTTTCTCCAATATATAGCTATATATCTATTTTATCTGCTCTCTCAGGTTGAAATTATTCTATTAGTCTATTTGCTTAATCTTTGTTTTATTCTTTTCCAGGCTCTCCCTCCTGTTTTTTATTCTTATGCTTCAATAAACATGCTAAGAAAAAAAAAACAGTCTTTTAAGGCTTTTCATGTAATCTACACACATCTCTTAAACCTTTTTCTACTCTCACACCTGAGATACCCTGCATTCCTCACCTCAGATGAAACAGAGGGTCGAGTCATGCTGTTTCAAGACATAAAACACTCCAAACTTCAGACACATGCTACAGTAGCCAGATCAGAGAGCTCAGCGAGAGAGAGAGAAAGAGAGACTGGAGGAAGACTGAATAGCCTGAGTGTGTATAAGGACGTCATCTGCTTGCCATATCCACAGCAGCTTCAACCTGCTAATATGACTAAAATGAAACGTATGGAATATTTCTACAGGTCAAGGCTAAATCATACTCTTTTTTTTATATCTCCTTCATATTTTGCTTATATAAGCACATTTGCACGCATACTGGTTTGTTTTGAACACATAAACAGGACAGGAGGGAAAACAGAAGCAACATCTGAGGACTGCGCAGGTTCACAGTCCACAAAAAAATACAGTCTAAGCCGCACAAAACCAGGATATGGCAACTCGCACCAGCTGGAATCCTCTCAGATGAAAATGGCTGATAATTACAGTTCATATTTTGTAATTTGTCTCGCAAAGGTATTTTTGCCTATGAAAGGAGTTCTTTAATACAAAAATCTGGCTAAAGCTGTCTGCAAGGATTTATGGTTTCAACAAACAATCTGCAAAGCTGTGGCGGTGTGCTGGAGGGAAAGAGAGACTGGATGAAAAGAGATTTCTGAGCATCAGACACAACGAGGAACACCCGAATGAAAGCTGTAAGATACTGAGCGTACATGTCAAATCAAACAGAGTGTGTGTTTAATTACCTCAGGCTACAGGACGCTCATATGGACAGCATGTTGAATGGTGTTCATAGACAATGTGTCTGTATTTTTCAGAGATCAGCAGCCCCAGCCATAGTAGTTCCCCAGTGGGCTGAACTTTCATACAACGTCTGTTTTTTGAGGTGTAGCACACTTGTAAAATCATAAAAGGCTTTTGTTTCAGAACCAATTTAAAATGCTCTTTCATATGAAATATTCAAATGGGATATTAAAAGTTGTTTTTTGAGTTTAAATAAATTGTGTAAAAAGGCAGAATTTGGAGAGGCTGGAGGGTGCAGAGACCATCTCTAATGTATTTTCCAGTGTAAAATACTTTCTTCTCAATGCTTAATTTCCTCTGCTAAAGCTTGGGGGACTGAGTTCTACACCATTAAAAACGCCGAGCTGCAAAGTTACAGACAGAACATAAGTTTGAGAGGGCACAGCATGCAAAGCGGGAAAGGGAGAGAGAGCGGAGGAAATCATTACAGCTCTAAGCTGTTGGGTGTAAAAGAGCTTCTGACTCTGAAATACGATTGCAATAATAGCAAGAGGCAGACTTGAGTTTTACACCCCTTAATAAATTAGACTGCAGCGCAGACATCATTCCCTGATAAAATATCTCTCGAAACCCATTTACAATGATAGGAAATATTGTTTTAAATGACAGTTGTGCTTGTGGTTGTTCACGTGGAGGCAGCAAATATGTCAGTGAGAACAAGTTAAAGATGTAATGAGGGCGCAATTGAAGGCTGGATAGCGCAACACATGCAGACACAAGCATTCACACAGACACAACACAGAGCTGTCCAGTTTTTGTCATTGCTTGAACCAGGCAAAACAACATTCGCCTTAACGACTTTTGCAAATTGGACATTACTCTTTTGGAACACCCAAAGTTCAGTCCAGCCTCCAATTATGGGCTGAGCTGAACCACATTCACTGCACCAGCACATCATACTACAGCACACCATTAAAGGAACATGGGAAAAAATATTTGGCTGCAACACGACAACCACTCTCATAATTTATATCTAGTTGTTATTGGGGGTGTGGGGGAAGCTTTTTAACTGTATGTACGAGCTCTCAAACAGTTTTCTCATGTGAAAATCTCATTGGGAAAGTAAAATGTGGTTAAATTTGAATATTGGCAAAACAAGTTTTTTTCCCCCCCAACGGAATTAAAGTGTACATGGCAGAAATAAAATGTCATACATCATTTATTGAAGAATACATAGTTCACTAGTGTTACCTGCAAGCACAGTCAACAGGTAGAGAGTATCTTGAGTCTATGTTTAGCCTAGTCTGAGTAAATGTAGGATGCTGGTTTAGTCTATAAAAGACTTTTTAGACTTTCAGTGTCAGAAAAAAGTCCAAAAATAGCACATTTCGAGGTGCAACATTTTGTCACTAAGGCAGTACCCTTATGCACCCCTTAAAGGTGCATATTTGTACCTTAGAGTAGTTATATATACCCGTAAGTTACTACTAGGAATCTTTTATTGAAAAATAAGGTATCCCTTTAAGGATAATGCCCCAGGGACAAGCTATTGTACCCCTAAAAGTACAATTTGTGCACATTTTTCTGAGAGTGGAATAGTTTGTTTAAGGGTTATGCTAATCACTAGGTGACATTATAAAGTTCAATAATAAAATGCACTAGGTTTCTTTTGAGCTTCTGCAGTCTAGACCTGTCACTCTTAACAGCCACATCTTGAAATGCTTGATTTTTGGCATTAGTGGGGAGCAGTTTTCCCTAAATAACCCTGTATGAGCTACAATAAAACCCACATCACACCTAACACATAAATCTGTTTAGTTACTTGTAAATTGAGCAATTATTATGGAAAGTTTTAAAGACCATGTAAGGCATTGTTGTCTAACATAGAGTGTATCTTTTAATTTGAGCAGCATATTGGGTGGATTCCAGAACCTGCCACTCAGAAAGTATCCCAGCAGTGTTCTGTCACCCCAGACCAGTCTGTCCTGGCCAAAGTCATGCCACGGTCACATTCTGCTCCTTCTTACCAGCAGCTTGCTGAGCAACTGTTCTCTGCGCAACAGCCTTTCAATGCTCAGCAGCTCTGGCATGCTAGGGCACAGGGGATAACTGGGGGGTGGCGGAGCGAAGCTCAGTATACACTGATGTTTGCTCTACTGAATTCCCATGACAGTTAGAAAATGCTCTAACTTCCACCCCCCAAACCATCAACCCCTCACCTCTTCAAAAAAAAGAAAAGAAAAGAAAACATGCCTTGTTTTACTGCCCTCATTGCTCAAAAATAGTTTGAAATACATCAATTCAAAGCTTATTAGCGATGTTTTCACATGTTGCAAGCTGCGGTGTGCCAACACTGCTTGTACTTTGGAGAAAGTTGGAAAAGTTTTATCAGCTAGCAATGCAAAAAAATTGATGTATAAGCAGGTGACTGGTATGCAAATAAATAAAACTAACAAGCAGTCCGATCAGTACCTTGACCACTCCATTTTCGTGCATTGTGATGCAGTTGTTAGGGTCTTTAGACAGCTCAAACAGAGCCCGGGCTGTCGCTTGGTGCACCAAAGGGTCTTTTGAGTGAAGGTAGTGCACCAGTGGGGCTACAGCTCCAGCTTCCCCAAATGATACACAATTACTCCCCCACGTACAGCAGCAGGCGATGGCTTCTGCCAGGTACTGCCGTAACTTATCTTCCCCCTGTACAATCACACAAAGAGAGGGGGACAAAGAAAACCTAATTGAACTGAGTACTGACGGTTACGCATTTTTAGTATGGTTACAATTGAGCGTATATTTATAACCAATATTCCATCTAAATGTTTTTCTTGCTGAGCAAAACTTTTCTTTATTGGGCGGACATTTCGGCCACCTGAACAAAAACATTCTATATACCAGACCTGTACAGCGCACACACAAAAAAAGTGTGTAACTTTTAACTTTAATGTGCCATTTATATTTGATTTGACCCTTGATGTACAGTGCCTTGCGAAAGTATTCATACACCTTCATTTTTTTCACGTTTTGTTATGTTGCTGCCTTATGTTAAACCCCACTCAAGGACATTCACATAGTTGTCTATAAGCCACTCTTGCTATGTGCATAGGGTCATTGTCCTGTTGGAAGGTGAACCTTCTGCCCAGTGAGAGGTTCTGAATGCGCTGGACTGGGTTTTCATTAAAGGGGTGGTTGACTGTTTTTTTTATAGGCTTGATTGTAATAAGGCAGCAACATAACAAAATGTGAAAAAAAAAGAATACTTTTGCAAGGCACTGTAACTAAATGGTGCACATTTTAGGTTACCTGAGAAAACATTTTTTACAGTGCTGTGTTACCAAGAAATTCTATTAAAAAATATCTCACGCAGAACAGTTCAATTTTTTATAATATAATATAATATAAAACGTGAACATGTGAATTATTTTACAGTTATCTAAAACATCTCCATGTAATAGATTTTGCACACTACACCTGTCCCGGAGTTTTGTTACCATTCTGTGCCCATCATCCGCTATTTCCACCACTTAATCAAGCCACTCTTCTTTAAAACATGACGTTTTATTTCACATCATTGCGTTTGCGTCTGCATTTCATCCGCAACCATTGCAGTATATTTGGCTTATTTGGCTCACATCATTCCTGTAAATCGCATTCACCGGTTCTAACTCTATAGCTACAATCTATAGCGGTTTACCCAAGCATTGCAATTATTTCGCAATCAAATGGCTTTCCCAACTAATTTTTTTGTGGCTGTCCTGTGTGCGGCATATTATTTCTTCTGCACGGCCACACATACGCGCAGCTTAGAGGGAACATTGGTTATAACTCATTTTCAGTAACAGAAAAAGTACTTTAATATTATGAGGTGTCTGTACTGTTTGCTTGGCTTATGTTAGAATAACAAAAATGACTCTAAGACGCCTTCTGTGAAATGACTAGTAGGACAATCTCAGAGAAGTGAATTAAACATGGCTAGATCAGCACTCACGGTGTTGGTGAGATTGGCCAGCATGGGAACCACACCATGGTCTGTAATAACTGCCAGGTTCTCCACATCTTTGGCAATTTTGGCGATGGCTGCACAAACACTGGCCAGCACGTCTTTATTTTGTGATTTTAGCAAGTTAACAATAAGCTCCAAACCACCTACAAAGGAACGCACCATTTCCCCAGCATCCTAAACACAGAGAAAACAAGAAATTGTCATGAATTGTGAAAATGTTCATTTTTGTGTTTTATCATGTGTTTAATCATTCACTGAACTACTGAGAATAGCCACATTTCTCTTATGATACTTGGAGACATGCTTTGGGATGAGACATAGACTGTGAGATTCAGCAAGTCAGTACTCATTCTGTTACTATGAAACCTGTACATGTCAAACTCAATCAGTCCACACTACCTAGAGCAGTGGTTCCCAACCCTGGTCCTGGAGGCACCCCAACACTGCACTTTTTGCATGTCTCCTTAATCAAACACACCTGATTCAGGTCATCAGTTCATTAGTAGAGACTCCAAGACCTGAAATTGGTGTGTCAGAGAAAGGAGACATGCAAAATGTGCAGTGTTGGGGTGCCTCCAGGACCAGGGTTGGGAACCACTGACCTAGAGAATATACTCACCTCAGAGAGGGAATATGGCTGGAAAAAAAGAGCATTTGTTATTTTTCCCTTTGTCTGTGTGTTTGTGTGTGTGTGCAAAGCAGAGCTGGTTTTAGGCTTGGTGGCACCATGCTGGAGGACGTGTTTTCTCCCAATAGCCCCAGGTCACAGGAAAACTCATGACAAGGTAGAGGGTCAATCGCAGTAGAACAGTGGGCATTAAAAACACACATGCCCACACATATTGCACAGATATATGGCAACTTTAGTCACTCTTTTATATTCAGTCCAGTCATTTCAGTTGTGCCAGAGGGTATGTAGAATGCCAGCATGGCACCAGGCTGTTCAGAACGATTATAAAATAGTACAGTGATATCTTTATTGATGGTACAAAGGCATATCATTATGGTTTTGGAATCAGATGAAGCCGAACATTCAGTAAATAAACCATTCTTTTCCCACCTGCTATTTTAACTTAATAAATATGTCACTTTCAATGACAAGGAATGATTATGGAGTACCACAGGTTGCTGCTTTTGTTCTTGTCATGTACAAGACACAACCACGTCTTGAGTTTACCTCTGTGCAAAGATAGTCTACTGAAACTCTAAAGTCCATGGCCCTCTTGTAAGTGCAGTCCTCTGGGGTTCTCCTGAGAATAATAAAGTCTGTCCTTCTATAACCCTGTATTTCACAACACAGCTTAACCCTAATAAACCCTTGTACACAGCACAGTAAAAGTCAGCCTTCCACCCTGCAGACCCAGAAAGAGAAGAGGAGAGCCAGAGCAGGTCAAGCGTGCAGAGCAGGGTGAGCCTCTAAAGTGATGCCAAAGGATGAGCTCTGTGTTTAGTGTGTCTGGGCACAGATCAGGGAGGAGAGGGGAGGAATCTGCAGCGTGTCTCACACAGGAAATGGCAGTACAGGAATACTGATGAACACTGGGAAAGAGAGAGTGAGAGAGAAAAGCGGGAGCAGAAGAGGAAGTATGGCAGAGCCACCAGCTGCGGAGGGTCACTGAGGAACCCTTTCAACCCAGGGCCCACAAAAACATCCCCAACTAAGTTCCACATCAGCAAACACAGCACGAAGCGAGATGTGCAGAGAGGGAGGAAGAGTGAGGGAGAAAGAGGGAGAACGGATGAAACACAAACAGTGTACAAAAACCAATGTAAGCCAAGCTGAAAGAAGGAGAGGAAAAGGCCCGAGGGAGAAAAATGAAAGAACAAGCTGCTGAGAGTGTGAATATGAGAGACAAAAATGAGGGAACTGCACTCAAAAAACATTATAGCATTAAGGGAATTGAGTGTGAGGTATAGCATTTTAACATTTACATTAATGCTTCTGGAAGATGTTTTAATTTAAAGTCTACATAAACGCACTAGCGTCAATGAAAGGTCTGCGTCTAGCGTCAACAAACGTCTGGTTGTGCTTGAACACCGCAAATACTACATCCACCAACCAACTAGCATGTACTGTACATTCTGCACCTGCATGACAGGAAATAACTCTCCATACCAGCAGGTGGCAGTAGGCTGTATTCATCATTCAAAAAGAGACACCGGAATACCTAGGACTGTGGATATAGACCAATTTGGAGTAGACGTCACTGTTAGGTCACTTGCAGCTGCGCGTGCATAGTAGTGGCAGAAAAACACTGGGAATAAGTGGAGGGAAACGGGTAAAATCCAAACTGTAAACAGAGTAGTGCTTGCCTTAATATCTCGCTCACCACAGACGGATTCGCTACATAGCTTCTTTGAATATGTCTGATTAGTTGAGTTATTTATGTGCCCTCTTGGCTTCATCTTTTACATGCTTTCATCACTTCGTGCATTGGTTCGCTAAACTGAACAGCCAATCAGAGTGATTTCTCTCACCGACAGGCTCTGCCGCCGATGCTCGACTAGTTTCACTGCTGCGGGTTGACAGACAGCTCAGCATGCCATGACTTTTAAGAAGCCAATGTATTACTACAGCAAAACAAGGAAAGAATGAGAAAATCTGGCCAAAAAGGTGTTTTTGATTCAATGCAGTCCGGCAGTGGTAACTTTCAGAAAGTCTCTGTACTAGTTGTTAACAACTACTTACTGCCATTGGTCCAAAAATATGTCACCCCCAGCAATATGTTTGCTGCTCAGCTGTTTTGACCTTCTTTCTAGACCTAAGTGAAGAACGAAGTGAAGCCTTTACACTGCATTTTCAAAATGTACAGTTCATCAGTACATGCATTCCCTGGGAATCAAATCTAATAATTTGTCCAAATTCTGGACAGGCACCACAAACAAAAGAAAATATAATAAATTGTGCATTGAGAAAGTGCGGCCACATTTACCATTGTTCGACAAATTTTCACAGACAAAATACAGTAATTTCAGTAGGAATACACGGGATCAGGAATTATGTGGCGGGCAAAAGATTTCCTCATACAGATTTCACAGTGGGCTCAAGTAGATTCGCCATGTTAACCAACAGAAAAGTGTTTGGTTTGAAAGTGATTTCTGTGTGAGCTGTGCTTCACACATCACTACACTATTGGACCTTTTTTTGCAAACAAAATTTTGCAGAAATCACTAATGTACCACACCTTGATTCTTTGGACTAATTGAGAATGGTCCTCAGATAACATTGCAAGCATTGCATGATCTCACAGTAGCTAATAATCACTAGAGGATTCATACTAAGTACCAGCTGTGAGCGTGTGTTTTTTGCGCTGGTAGGGATTTTAAAGTCCCCAGATGTGGTTCCTCAAGCAGGATTCTCATAAATCTGGCCCTGGAGCTGCTAACTCAATCCACATGGGCCTTCATCTAAATAACTGCTGCTGTGAGGCCGATCAGGTTCCTGGTCTGGATGGGTACGCAATTTCACATAGTCCTTGCCACCAACCCTCACTCTCCTCTCTCTGAATGTGCATGCTAAGGGCTGCTGACCCATTGCAGTCCATGAAGTGAACCTGCATTGTTTTAGTGACACATCACACAGAGAAAGAAAAGATAAGAAATTCTTCCCCTGAGAGAAGCAGAAAACTGTTGGTTTAGACAAAAAATAAAGATGCATTATACAACAATGTTCTTTTATTTGTAACTGTGCTGATAATCTACAGGAACAATAATGGGTTTGTGTTAATGCGTAAGAGGCTCAGGAAAGCAGACTTGCTCTGTGCCAGCTATGAGATTTATATCCTATATATAGATGAGACCAACTGCTTTGTCCATATTCGGGATGTTGTAACTCTGAACACGTGATTTCTCTGTTTACTCGTGGACTGGTAGAAAGTTAACAATTTAGAGGGCAGCACTCTTAAATGTGCATTTAGTAGTTCTTTTGTTAGTGTTAGCATCTCTGTTCTTCAGATACTGATTCCACAATGGCATTAGAATTGGGCAACTTGGGCATCTCTAATCAGGACTTTGCATATCTACAACGGCAGCAGTCAATATTCATTCTCTACTATGTTTATTGAAACACCATGGGTCATGTCATTTCAACATGGCAAGATACAGATGAACCTGTTTTGAAACTGGGCATAATTAAACATACCTTTGCATTTTCAATGCAGGGGCAGATGGCCCAGGCAGCACTGGCCTGAACGTCTGGATTGGGGTTCTTCAGCAAAGACCAAAGAAGACGTACACCATCAAGACGATCGATTATCCTGAGAGAGAAGAATAACAACTTGTAACCTCTGGATACTGAGTAAGATGTTACATCAACCTGATTTATCACCCCCCATTACATAGTTTACAATGCAATGTACATTGTAAGCTCATGACTTGTTTTCCAAACATGTTTATATGTCTGTTTTTCCCAGGATTCAGTTTGGCTTTTGCAGCAGACTATCCCTCCTGGTGTGATGATGAAAACATTCCAGTAGCAGATCAGAAAGTTTCTCAGCATGGCTTTCCCATCACATCCCACCTGCTCAGTCCCTTACACCGTTACCCCCTGCTCATCTTCCAACAACTCCATTAAAGGGGTCATATGATGCCTTTTTAAAGATCATTATTTTGTGTATTTGGTGTAACAGAATATGTTGACATGCTTTAATGTTCAAAAAACACATTATTTTTCAAATACTGTACATTATTGTAGGTCCTATATGCCCCGCCTCTCTCAAACGCTTCGTTTTCTACAAAGCCCCCTCCTTTGACAAGCGCAGTCTGCTCTGATTGGCCAACTGACCCTCTTATCTATTCACAATCAGCTTGTAACACTCCAAAGAGAAAGGAAAACTTGAAATCGCATCATATGACCCCTTTAAAACATGTTCGCATCAGTCTGGCCGAGGCCTGACCCGTACAATGCTTTTAGGAGGTCCATGCAGATATTTATAGCAGACCGTGGACAAACACTCACATTCACACACACTTGCACGGAGCGCACCGTTTAACTTGGTTCCTGTCGGCGAGTCAGAGGAGGAAAAAACCCAGAGAAAGTACGTTTTCCAAGTCAAACATTCTCAGAGACAAGTCTTTCTATATTTCACTGCTTCTGAGTGAGGTTTACTTAAGAACAGGCTGTATTTCATGCTGTGGATATGATTCGACTAAAGGATGTAGTCAGGCTCTGGGAAGCCCGGGAAAATGACTCTTCAGTGCGGTCCGTTTGTCAGGTATAAATAACATGTAACCTGTTTCCCATGTGTGCATCAAGCGACAAGGCCAACATTCAATGCTGTCATAATTGCTAAACCACGCCGCAAAGTGGGGAACCAGTGAATGGAGGCCGGGCCGAGCACTGGTCAGAGCAATCTTAACGCCAAGCGTTAACGCCAAACCCATCCTGATAATAAATCAGTTTGAGAAGCATGATAACATGGAGAGACCCATGCTACCCCGAGAGGCCACTAAATCCTTCAGGAGCAGGACATAATCCTGTACTTGAACAGGTAAGATGCACTCAACACTACAGTAGTAGGATGTATCTAGAAATCAGTCCCTGTACTGGTTTAGCTGTGGAAGTTTGTGTGCTTGACAACAACAACAATGGAACATTTTGTTGCAATTGTTTAATGCCCATTAGATATATAAAGATCTAATATTTCAATAAATAATTTTGAAAAGGTAATTAGTATGTTTTCAAATTGACTAATATTTCTGAGAGTTCCAGATTAGTTTTTACCATGTGGAGGGCAGACGGTCATGAATTCCTTTTACTACTTTTAATTTCAGAAATAGGCCTGAACATGCTGTTCTACGAAAGAAAACAATCATCAAATACGAGCTATGCTTATTGCTTTGTAGACTACTGTGCTTAATTCTCAAAATAAACCATCAACACAGAATGAAAAGGATTGAAAAAGCATTAAAAAAGACTCCTTGTTACAAGGAAATGGGAACAAAAAGACGAGTCCTAAATATAGATTCCATGAGAAAACAAGAACATGTTAAAGAGCTGTTACATAGAACTACAGGATTGAAGTTCTTGGTCACTCAAAGAGTCAAATCAAATGAATGACCTTATTTCTTCAAAAACAAGCTTTATGGACTTTTACTAAACCACTGTGGTTGCTCACATCCATGAACGTATTAATCTTTCAGACAAAGGCTGTGTGAGCTTGGGTGCCGAAGAGAAGGGAACAAAATGCTCTTCATTTGTGTCCAGCATTAATTAAGAAGGGGACTGCAGACTATAACGGTCTTGTAAAAGCAATGAGAGTCAGATGTGTTAAATATACAGAAAAACCGATACTCAAATCTCTGTGAATGTGTGAATTACATGGCAGTTTTGTGCTCTGCATATATTAAAGACAATGATACTTGTTTTACTGTTTATGTCACCACTAGGGCTGGGTAGCTATTGATACAGATTCCCGGACTCCATTCCCATTCACAAGCTCTTTGTTTTTGATTTTCATCCCATTTTATTCAATTAGGTTTGAATCGATTAAATTAGATTAAATTTCAATTTGACTCAGATTAATTTAGGTAATTTCAGTTATAAAGTCCATTTTGCTTACATATGAAAGAAATTCTCCATCTGCTTATGTCGTAAATTATACAGGGCCGTGTTTCAGACTGATTAATTCTGGTAACTCGTCTTTTTTAACTATTTATTAAAAGAACTAACTCATGAGAGTCATTTGTTTCAGGAATCAGACTACCAAAAAGTATTTATGAGTTATTTGTTAGCAAATTAAGACTACACTGGTCGCATTGTTCATTTGTTTTTGCACGCAGCCTGTGAGGGCACCCCAAAGGATGTTTCTTGCTATTATTTTGTGAGTAAACAGTCTTTTTATTGCATGACACTCAATACAGACTATAATCTAGTACAGTACAGTAAAGTGCACGGGGTGAAAAGCTGAAAAAGACATTCCGTGTATGCATCTGTGCTTATGCTCGCCTGCCTTTTTCTGTTTAGCAAGTCCAAATGGTCGTCCAAATGGTTATTCAAACTCACCGCACTGAGACAATAAAAGGCCTCCACCCTGGCCGCAACTATGAGTCTCACAGCAGGTAGGAGTAAACACAGATCTCTGAGCCCTGTAATTACAGTACCAGGGCTAAGGGCTCTTGCCCTGCATGTGTGGAGCATGGAGCAGACTGGTCAAGCTGCACATCCCAGGCCCCGTTGGATCCACCGCAGAAACGGTGAACATGGAATCTTTTACAGAGAAGAACAAGAACAATGCCTTGTCATCCTAAACTGAGCCAATGGCAACAGAGAGAGGGATTACAGGGCCAAGGTTGGACAAGGTGAGCATTGTCAGCTACTGGATTGTTTCTGGTCAACTGTTTTGGATTCAGGTTAATTAGGTCATACAAAATCAGTAAAAACAGTCTTATATGAGCACAGAGAAAATGTGTTACTAATACTAATACAGTACAGAGTGTTATTATTTGGCTTGCAAAGGACAAATTTAAAAGTGCCGTAAAATTACAATCAATCTGAGGTAAGACTTACGCCATGTTATCAGGGTCAGTGGCACAGGCTCCCACAGCCCTTGTGACGTTTACCAGAAGGGCCTGGTTGGTGCCGCTGAGTAAGTTGACCAAAGGCTGGATACCACCGCTCTTGCGGATGGTGGCAAGATTCTCCGATATTTGGGCACATTCTCCCAGAGCTCCCACTACATTAACAAGTACCTCTTCAGGTTGGACTTTGAGCAGACCTACCAGAATTTCTAGTGCCTTATACTCCTGAAACCTGTGAGAGAGAAATAAAGAGAGAGAGCAAGAAATTATTACTCATATGCAAGTCAATGAAAAAAATACTAGCACTCTTTTTTTTCAAAAACTTGGGCACATTTTCTCTGTGAACACACTTGCTTGTAATAAAATAAATAAATAAATAAGATCACAGCTGTTGAAAGCTGTAAAGTTTTGTAATGAATAGTGAGTTTTGCCCATATGTTTAACATTTGGGGTTCAAAATGTGGTATCTGATGGGATAATGGGAAATCCATGGGAATTCCATTAGAGAGAGCAAGTTGTGTGAATATTGCTCTGAAGGACCTTTCTTCAATGGATAACAAAAAATGAAATGGTTTGTTTATAATTAGATGAAACATTTTTTTTTCATCATGTAATGGATTGTAAAAACATTAAGACTCAAAACCCTAAATAGCAACAGGAAGTATTCATAAGGGTTGTGGATATCTAGGAGGAGAATAAATCCGGTGATCCTTTATTACCGCAACATTTCCCACGCTGTGCTCAATATGCATTTATGCTTAATGACCACATTTTTGGTTTGGAGCGAGACAACAATAGCTTTTGGTGCGATTCTGGCTTTGTTTTCCAAGTAGTGGTAAACTACAGTAAACATTTAAAAGGCATATAATGTGGTCGCAGAGCCTCAACTAATCTCTGATGTACGGTTAAGCTATATGGCTGTTTTTATTCACAATTACGGTTTCTGGCTAAGCAGCCCTGAAGACCATTGAGTGCCCAAGGTCACTTGGCTCTGGTCAAAGTCAACCAAATTTCTTCTTGCAAGTAAAACAGAAATTAAAAGAACAGCTGCCAAAATTAGCTCAGCATAAAAAGTCAGAAAAAAGCCAAGCCTACACATGGCATGTAAAACGGAGATGCCATCAGCAAAGTGTTATCAGTATGCTACATTAAAGTTGTGGAGTAATTACATGTTACCTCTGATAAATGGACTGTGGGTGTTGTCTATTTTTGTAAAGCCAACACCAACCTGCCAAATAATCATGCCAAGAGAAACAACATGAAACAACACCGGTCAGTTGCTACCACAAAAAGAAGTTTAAAGAGTGAGCATGCACCGTTTTAAAGCTCCTAACGGCATCCTAAATGCTCCTATTGACTCTTTGATTAATAGTATAGTAGAGAAGCACACTGTTATAGTTGTAAATAAAAATTCACTGATAAAGGATATTTGACGTGGGTGGCTGAGGAAAGACTGCAAAAATAATTTGTAGATCTCTAAGTGACCAGTAAAACCCAAAACATTTGACCCTTTTGCTAAGACCCACAGTTAAAACATTCCTGACTTAGCAACTGTTGCCTTCTCTCACTTTCTTATACAAACTTTTATACTTTTCTAATGTAGGTTTATGGAGATATAGTTTTAAATGCAATTTTAAACTAACGTTTTCAGTTCTGAATCATTTAAAGTTATGATTTCTCTTTTCAGTTTACTTGAAGAATTGTTTGTCACCATTCTTCTTAGTTTTATTAATTTAGTAGTTTCTTTGAAGAAATCATCAGATAAAACTTTCTATGGGATGTTCTGTGAAGCTTGTCTGAGTTAGCAACAACAAAGGTCAGTAATTTCAAAATGAAGCAATTATGGATCACTTTGATGGCACTACCGCGGGAAGATAAGGGAATTTAGAAGTGATGCACCAAAATTATTTATTTATTTTACACTGAAACCAAGTTTTCATTTAGCCAAAAGATAAAATTAAATAGATAGATAGATAGATAGATAGATAGACAGATAGATAGATAGATAGATAGATAAAAATAAAAAATAAATAAATTAACAAAATAGATGTTGACATGGTCAAAATATGTCAATGGATAGCATTAATTAAAAGTCACTGTTTCGGTCAGTGATTTCAGCCCACCAAAACTACTTTACCCTATTTCATCACTAGAAATGTGTACGTAATTAAGCCTTTAGTGAATTCTTGGTTACACTTTATTTCGATAGTCCACTTTAGACATTCTATTAACTATAAGTAACTTTGTAACTACATGTCAACTAATTATCATTACTTTGCAACTACATTTCTACTAACTCTCAGAGTAGACTGTTAGGGTAGGTTTAGGGTTAGTAGAATGTTGACAAAGAAAGTGTTAGAAGATATTAAGCAGACAGTCTACTAATACTCTACTAACTGCTAGTTGACATGTAGTTGCAAAGTTACTTACTGTTAATAGAATGTCTAAAGTGGACTATCGAAATAAAGTGTTACCGAATTCGTAGCTAAAAGATCATAGATAACTGTGATATTGAATTAAAAGCCCTATATAACTAAAAACTCCAGTGAATATTACCCTTTGTGTATTATTAAATTAAGGTTATGAGCATAATCATTATAATATTTTTCTAGTTATAATATAACAATTTTAATTGTATGCATCATTAATCAGGTAAATGGTTAACATATGCCTTTCCCAGCACATTTATGGAGGTCTCACACCCTTTTCAGTCACTAGCACCTTCTAAAAGCCCCTTCGACCCAGCCCTGAACCCCTCTTTTTACTGGACTCAAGTGACCAGCCCTCTCATCATCCACACAAAGACATGCTGTCTGCTGCTGGCAACACCAGAACTCTCAGCTTGTGTGCTTTCAGCGGAGAATAATAAGAAGGAAAAGCACCTCAAAATTATGACCACTGTAAAATACATTCTGAAATGATTTTGCCTTAAAATGCCAGGCCGTGATTGTTTCTGAAATGGCACACTGCACTTACACTGAGACCAGATGGATCGGGAAAACATTCCCTGGTAAATGATCACTGACCTAGCGCTCCCCTCCCTCGGCAGATTTAATTTGACATAAATGGTTGGTTGTTTTATTCCAAATGCTGTGTTCGACCTTGATGCTTTATATGTTGTAAAAGAAATTGTAATAAAACCAGTTCTTTCTTCATGTCCAAGTAAGCATTAAATATTCTGCCAGTAACACAGTGGTTTTCTGTACAGTTGACGTCTCAAACTTCAAACCAGCCACCTGTGCAAGTGAACACAACACAATACAGACTACGATAGGAAAATAACTGAACAACAGGAGAGGAGTGTAGCTCTATATAGTTTGGCACTTCTAGCACAAAATTTATCTTTATTATCTTCTGGATAAAGATAAAGAGTTGATAAGAACTAATACACTGATAAAAGGACCTGGGGCCTCATGTATAAAACTTTCTGTCGATTTCATCCTAAAAGTGTGCGTACGCACAAAGGATTTCAGATTTATAAAACCATGCATACGCCAGAACCTGTGCAAAATTCCCTTTAAAAAAACTCAGTCAGTGGAAGATTGTACATACATGCATTTCGGTCAAACTTTATTTTAAGGTACAATTCTCGCTATTAACAAACCATTGACTACAACTTTTGCCTAAAAAAAAAAGTCCTAATTTGCTGCTTATTAATAGTTAGTAAGGTAGTTGTTAAGTTTAGGTATTGGGTAGGATTAGGGATGTAGAAAATGGTCATGCAGAATATGTGCTTTATAAGTACTAATAAACACCCAATATGTTAATAATAGGCATGCTAATAAGCAATTAGTTAATAGTGAGAATTGGACCCTATACTAAAGTGTTACCTGCATTTCCACCCCGTCTCCTCCCTGAAATAACCATATAGGTAGCTTACAACGCCTAGTTTTACTATGCATAACGTCATCTGCATATCATTTTCAAATGCATATTCCCATCCACGTAATACAATGTTTAACAATATAAAAGACATTAAGAAAATATGAGATACAGAAGTAACCTTGTCTTTTTTTGGGATAAATAAATCAAAATCGTATAAAATACTTTTCAGAGAAAGTTTGCAGAGAATAGTTATTCTCATTCATTTCCACTGGCCAAATAGTATTTTTTATTGTTTTAAACTAATCAAATTTATGCAATTTTGCCTATAAGGTAAATATGTATTTTAGGACATTTAGGACTATGTCAAGTGCTCATCATTGATCATTATTCGCACAAAAATATTTTCTCAGAACATGTGTTCTGCTATTTAGAACACAATTTAAAGCGGAATTATCATGCGTCAAGCAATCCTTGCTGTGGTTAAAACATTAATACATAGCATGCCACAAGAAAGTGTTCATAAGCAGCGCATCCAATACAAATATTTCTTTATCTAAATTAATTAATACAATTTTTGTTTAACTTCTGTATAATGACTTTATGTAATTTGAGTACTTAACTCAATTAAGAGTGCAATATTTAATCTAAATGTGTATATCAAACTGAAAACAGAGTTTAAAATCATTGTGAACTTTATCACTTCGCTCACTCCAGTAAGAGTTCACATGCACGGACTAGAGTGTCCGTATGGTGCGCACATATTTACACCTAGTTTACTTTTTATAAATCCTGATTTGTGCATGGAAAAATGCGTACGCACATTTCTATGCCCATTTTATACATCAGGCCCCTAGTTCTGCATAAAATATGGTAAAACAAACAAAACAAAAGGTGTATAAAAAGTAAGAAAAAAGAAAATAAGAGAAATGTTGTGTTTTGTGGACAAAAAGACTTATCTTCAACAGAATCTTAAAGGAAAGATTTTTAGGGGGAAAAATCCACCTCTCTGAGTCCATGAAATGCAAGATGATGGGACCCTCAAAGTTAATGCTTCAAAAACTACACAAAATGAACACAACTGTAATCTATATCACTTGGTTGATGAATAAATCACACAGAAGCACAGAGGCCCGTCACTTGCAAGTTTCACAATGTGTTACATCAAGCTTCACAATGTGCTGATGTTTATGTCAAGCGTGAACTTAAACACACATTTGACAGTTGGCTGGAAGTAATCATTAATAGCTTAAAGTTTAAAATATTACTTTTTATTACACACCTTTTGTTTCACTTCAGAAGACACTGATTAATTCATCTTGGCTATTTTGCATGGTTTTTGAAGCATCAATTTTGAGGGACCCATCTACTTGCATTTTATGGATTCATTTTTCTAATCTCTGTTTGTGCTCCACAGAAGATAGAAAGTCATATACGTCTGGGATGGTATCACCTGGAAAAAAAAAACACTCTAAAAATGATCTGAAAACAATATTGTTCCTCTGTGTTGTTATTTTTATAGTTGTGACCTGGAGACCACTGTTCTCTAGAATGATTTTTTTTTTTAAATATTTTTGTTAGTTATCTTTTTCGGTGTGAAAGTTTATACTTCAGTATTGTTCACAAACTTTGTTTACTGGCTTGTTTAATCTCTCTTTTAAGCATATGTTTCAACAAGGCTTCTTCCAAGGTATTACCGTGGCCCCAATCTTAACAACTGAATGTTTTCACAGAGCATTGCTTTTCTTAGAGGACACTTATTTGGCTAATGGGACATTAAGTGAATTGAATGTGGCATGGGGCACCTGCCTCCAGTTTCAGCAAACTAAGCCTGATGTAAAAGCAGGATGAGCTTTTGTCAGGTTTGACTTATGAGGTGGAGAGAGAGTGGCCATGCTGCTACTGGGCCATTTCAGACAGAAGCCTGCCTCTGAATTCCTCTTTCAATACTATTCTATTTGCGGCTGGTGTGGGGCCAGACAGTACATCTGTCTACAGATCCTAGTCTATAACAATCCCATAACAAAAAAATTATCTTATCATAAACTAAAAATGTAGATTTATCAGCTCCTTGGCTTTAAAGCTGTGAAAATAACACCTGATATTTTATAGACAGGTCATGGAGGAATTAAAGAATGCATTTTTGAGCCCTGCAGAGTACATGTCCCCAAACGCACACTGCAAAGCAAAGTAATATGTGTAAATCACTTTTATATGAGAGTGCTTGTGTGACAGAATGGGCAAGCCAGATGATGATTCCAAGCTTTTTTTGTATTTATGGGGGAAAATGACTGGCTTTTAAAAGACATCAGCCGCCAGAAAAATTACACCAGGAAAGCCTCCAGGATGGTCATCATCATTGTTGAGCCAAGTGACGTTGGAATAAAGACCAGCGTGCTTAATATGACAAATGGTTTAAGAGTCTTTCAGCTTACACTCCTGATTATTACAGCACAACTGTTTCAGAGAAGCATTCCACATGTCCCACATCCCACTTGCCACTAATGGAGCAATGGCCTCGACTAACACATCACGGGTGTCTATAAAATCAACACTTTACTTCATCTTTTGTTAGTGGTATGGGTGAAAGAACAATTCGCATTCCTCTAGCAAAAAGTCATCATAAAAGATCAGAGCTCATTCACACAGTTTATAAAAACTTTTGCTCTCTCTTCAAATAATCACTCCTGTAGCTGCACTCAGCACAGACTCGGATGGACAATGGTTGACAGCTTTGAGCCATGGAAAATCTGAGTGTTAGAAGTGAACAAATGAGACATCTCATAAAAACGAAGGCTGCGTTTGATTGCACATCCTCTGTCCTTCACCTTACCAGACCCCTTTTTATGGTGCACAATTTGACCAAATCTGGAGCCAATTATGCATCTCACATTGATTTGACTCCTCCTAGTCTAAATATGCCACACTGAGATCAAGAGGTCTATTGACTACACAATGAAATTTTGATTTTTAGGAATGTAATCAAGATAAAGTAAATCTTTGTAATACGGTTCTTTTAAACCTGTATTCTGCAAGATAAAACCCATAAACCTCATGAAACTAATCAGAAATGTCAAACTTCTTCTAATTTATTTCTATCTGTGATAAATTATGTGAATTAATATACGGTTTAAAATATTTCTTCCACATATAATGAGTAATTATGCTTGTTCTGAGAGGAAAAATGTCATAATTTTTCTGAAAAATTAAAGAAATGTTTGTGCAGAAGCTCTGTAGTTACATGCACATACTTAGCTACATTTTCCAAGCTGATGGAACATTTCCAAATGGCTCCAGTCGTGGCAGCTAGTAACTGCTTGTTTTCAGCTTCGTTGAGCAACATGACCAGTGGCTTCAGTCCGTCGTACTGCCGCACCAAATCACGGGTATGTTTATCTTCTGCACACTAAGACAGGAATGAAGCCACACACACATACATACAGTACACAGATTTAGGCAGCATCGAGATGTGCACCACACTGATGATCAGAGCCAAGACTAAATTAGTATTTTCATTTCATATTTACCTCAACTTCACTCCTTTTATACAGTGCCAAAGAAAAGTGTAGTTGAGTGTGTACGGCAGTACCTTAAAGATAGCGCTGGCACAGTGCATTTGGAGCTCCTGGTTGTCACAGCTGAGGTTCTTCACCAGATCCTCAATCATGCCCTCAGTCTGTATAGCAATTCTGTAGCTCTTCTGCCAACACAAACATGCAGAATGACTCTCTACGCTGAACACCTACTGTAAAAACTACTCTGCCCTGCCAAACAACATTGCTTGCAGCGACATAGCGCTTATTTCATCCTAGGGTTTTCTCCCTTCTGGCCTCATACAGTCATTCACATCTTCAAACTGGTCTTTTAATAGAAACAATCTGCCAGTCAAAAGTAAGGTTTCATGAACAACGTGCTATTTTCAGTCAAGTGTTCTTGAATAGAGTGGCTTTACATGTAGCATTTGCAGCTTGCATTGTTTCACAATACTTGTGTATGTAAATATACTTTATAGTATTTAATAATATTTATAAAGCCATGCCATATAGATAATTGTTATAACAATAAATTTAGAATTAAAATTAAACTACCGTTCAAAAGTTAGGGGTCTGTGAGATTTTTTTTTTTTTGAAGATTGATTTGATTTGATCAAAAATACGGTAAAAACAGAAATATTGTAAAATATTATTTCAATTTAAAATAACATTTCTATTTTAATATACTTTAAGATGGAATTTCTTATTATTATATGTCATTTCTTATTATAATTATATTATTTCAAACAGTTTGTGCTGCTTAATAGCTTTGTGGAGAGACATTTTTTGGGGATTCTTTGATGAATAGAAAGTTCAAAAGAACAGAATTTATTTGAAACATTTTTAACATGATAAATATCTCTACTGTCGCTTTTGAATAAATTAACGCATCTTTGCTGAATAATAGTATTAATTTCTTTCTTAATTTCTTTCTATGTTTTACAAAGAAACACAGTATTTCAGACACAAAATTTCATGTTTAATTCAATGTGTTTCTTGCCTTTTATTTGTAATTATTTGTGAGATTTACGAGCCCGGTCTCATGAAAATGTGTATAGTACGCCAAATGCAAACAGAAATTACTGCTATTGATACGCAGAAATTTACTTTGGTGTGCATATGATACGCACGTGTTTGACGTGCATATAATGTGCAGTTTTCGCGTGCAAATGATACGCAATTTGTTGCCGTGCATATGATATGCAGTTTTCGCGTAAATATGATATGCATCTACCCCACAACCCTAATCCTACACATTGCTTATTATATGCACGCCAAAGTCAATTTCTGTGTATAAATAGTACGCCAAATCGAAACATAAACTTGTGCTATTGATACGCACTTTCATGAGATCGGGTTGGATTTACTGGTAATTTCGGAGGGAAAATTGCTTCAAAGTGAATCCTACACTAAATATTTTCAGTGTAGCTACTAAAGACATTTCAAATAAATATTTCAAGCATCTGCTTTTGGTTCAGCACATAAAGGAGTACTGTTTGTTTGTGATAGGGTATTCGAAACATCTACATTCATATTCTAAAACTGGCTCATTCTAATAGATGAAGCAAACCTCAGAAGCACACTCTTGCAAGGTTCCCACCACAGGGATGAGCATGTTCTTCTGTGATGATTTGAGCAACCGGGCGAGCAGAGGGATTCCCCCGGCCTGACGGATGGATTCCTTGTTCCTGGTGCTCTTGCTGCAGCTCCAAAGAGCCAGAGCCCCACAGCGCGCCACCTCCGCATCCCTCTCCTGCTCCGCACTCAGAGACACACCGTCAGGCACACAGTCCAACAAGTCCACCTGCCAGAAACAACTTCAGCTTTTCAAACACACTTTCCTGTGCTTGAATTTTGAAATACTGCAATAGATTTGTCACTCTGCTTCACATGATATTATTATTATTACATTACTATTCATTATTGTGCTTTTTTTTGTTTTCATTTCACTCCGCATTAAGGTAGGAGAGTTGTGTCATGTGAAAACAAACTCGAATGTCTTATTAATAGGGTCATGGTGTACTTTATGACATCTTCAGTGTACTTCTGTCACTGAGTCTGCAGGATGTGGAACACAATCTCCTGCCCTGAAGCTGCCAACATTCATCTAAACATTCATCATCAGCCAAAGATGGGCTGTTACTTAAGAGGGTTTGAAAATTCAGACTATTTCACACCAAAATCTACAAATGACCACATCCTTCAAAGAGAACATTTCATGTTTCCCCTGCCGTCAAGCCAGAAGGCCACTTTAACACAGCATTACACGCGTATGCTGTTCAGAGGTGGTCTGAGTTTTTAAATGTAACTAATCTATGATAGCTACATTTTGAACGTCCGAGTCTGGCCCCGAGTAAATATACAGAGCAGAGTAACACGCAAGCCCTAATCATACCGAGCGTCACTCTGTCAATAAACACACATGCCAGGATGAGGGGGAGCACGACATTCAATCTGCTTTTACCTGCAATGTGCTCTCTTTGATGCTGGCATAGAAAATGATTGGGAGAAACAGTCTTGAAAGAGAGAGAGTGGAGACATAGACTGTGGTATACGTATGTTCCTTCAACATACGCAAGTTTTTAATTATGGTCAACCTGTTTTGACAAACACACACAAGCACAGACTTCACATTTCTCACCAGTCTCTTGATGCCACCATACCGCCGGACCGTCCTGCGGGCCCGTCTGAACTTGGCCACATTGGCGATGGTCTCTGCAGCCAGGCACTTCAGCTCTTTGACAGGAGAGTCCAGAATGGACACCATGGTCTGCAAACCACCCAGATCAGCGATGGTTTGCCGAATCTGAGAGTTACAACTGATCTCCTTCAAGATCTTCAGAGAACCAATCTAACAGCAAAGGAGAGTAAAGTATCCATTTTTAAAATAACTACTTCACATATCGAATGCTGTTTCATGTTGAATTGATTGAAATTGAGTTTTTATTGTATACATTTATGAACTTGCTGGAATTTTATGAAAGCTTCTACTTCTCTTTACTTGACTGTTGTCATGTCAAAAGAGCAAAAATGGCAGTGGCCTCAACACATTTCTGTTTTCACCTTGTAAAAGTTATAATTTTAACACAATATAAATGTAGAAATCAACAGTGTCTTCGTATATTGTATTATCATGTGTGCATAAATGGCAGGTGAAAGCAACTATTCATTTGTGACTAATGTAGATACTAAAATATAAAAGTAAAAGAAAAATATTATGTGATATGTAAATACAGCACTGTTCTAAAGTTTTTTTTTTTTTTTTTTTAAAGAAATGATATTATTGCTGAATAATTATATTCAGCAAGGATGCATTAAATTGATCAAAAGTGTAAGCAAAGTCTTTAATAATATTACAAATTCATATTTAAAAAAAAGTTGTTCTTTTAAACGTTCTATTCATCAAAAAAGCCTTTCCACAAAAATATTAAGCAGCACTGTTTTCATAAGAAATGTTTCTTGAGCACCAAATCAGCATATAAGAATGACTTCTGAAGTATCATGTGACACTGAAGACTGGAGTGATAGCTGTTGAAAATTCAGTGCTGCCGTTACAGGAATATGCTAGTAACTGCTATTTTAAATTGTAATAACATTTCACAATACTGCTGAATTTATTGTATTTTATTATCAAATAAATGCAGCCTTCGTGAGCATAAGAAACTTCTTTCAGAAAGATTAAAAAAAAAATCTTACGGACCCCAAACCTTTGAATAGTAGTATAAAAAAATATAAATGAAAAACAGAAATATAAACATTCCTCAGGCTCAAATGTTGACCTCTGACCCAATTAATTGAGTCTGGATGCACATACTTTACATCTGATGTCATCTGTGTCAAGCAGGTTGATGAGAACCTCCAGCCCCCCCACGTCTCTGATAGCCAGCTGACACGTCTCCTGGACCAGGTTAAAGTCTCTCAAAGCGCACAACACTATCACTGTGGCTGTCTGATTAGCTCCCTGTTCACACACACAAACACATGTGCAGAAGTTGCATTAGGTGCTCCATCACAACCCACAGAACGATGAACAAAAACAGCTGTTCCTTTATACATTTCATTCATCTAAACCATGTGAAATGACACACTGACATCAGACAGAAAATGCCCTTGTTATTTTATACAGTGTGAAGGCTTGAGTGTGAAGGCTGATGTACACTGCCACATTTGCATCACATAATTCTCAAATTTTTTTCATCAATGGTTTAATTTCTCCATGAACCCCTTTTTTCGACCCATTTTGACCCACACCCCAAAATCACCTTCCCTTCAAGTCTTATTTTGTTGACCACATGTTGTGTATAAGTGTTTGGTATTGTGACTATAAACAGGGGTGGGGAGAGATCCTTTGATTCAGACTACTGCTGTGCTGCGGCCTGAAACCATAGACAATGACCTAAGTTAGCAATTAAAAGAAAACAAGCTCTAAAATGTTGGAGATGATAATGGATTGGCTTTAGAAAAAGCTCTGTTTTGACAGTTGCTATATACACACAGTGTTTTAGGCTGGTCGTTCCTCAGAAGTTGCCTACACAGTGATTACAACAAACCAAATATGTGGCATTTGTTGGGCCAAGCTCCTTAACAGATATGTATCGCAGACAACTGCGGTTTTGATATCATTCACGGCATGTCCTTTATCGCTGGATTGAAATAACAGAAGGGCGAGTGACAGATAAATAAGCAGAGGATCCAGCAAAAATACTGCACTATTAATCATCTTTAATCAAGAAATTATGGCTTCTTTAGTGATTGCTGTTTGTTTAGGTCAAAACCACAGATCTAACATCAGCTTTCCCCCAGAGAAAACACCAGAAACTCGACTTCAATGTGTGTTTTTAATGTGATGCCTCGTTTTTCTCTTTTTATGGAGCAGCTCTTATGAATGCAAACAAAGACAGGCTTTTCTCTCCAAGGCTGGCGTTGTGCTAAATGCAGTAGGTCCCAAAGAAGCATGTAAGCTGCTGTAACGCTGCTCGTGCAGCAGACCTTTGAAATGTGACACTCAAGTCCAAAATTGAATAAACACTCTTGTTTCTTTTTCATAAAATGAGCAACAGATAAGATCCAGTGATTAGGCCAGTCTCGCACTCTTGTTTATTAGACACATGGTACGTCCCAGTTTGCATACCTATTTGATTCTTTTTTGTAGTAGAAGTAAAACAAGTAGTCCCTTGAAAAAAGTAGCATAGCATAATTTTAACAATTTTAAAGAGTAGTTAAGGAAATAATATACTTTAAAAGAATATACTTAAGTGGTAACTAAATGTGAAGATTTCGGGCAGTTAATAGCATGTTATTTGCAATTAAAGAATGGTGCTAAATAGAATGGAAGAATTAAAGAATGGCTAAGAGGACAGAAAAAGACAATAAGCAATTATTTTCATAACTATGACCAGTAAGTAATAAATGGCTGACATTAAATAGATACTATTTTATCTAAAAAAATAAAAAATAAAAAATAAAAAAAAACCCCACATAAAATCAATCATCTTAAATGCTATATGAATGCTAAGTGAATTTAGGCATCAAAACATTATAATTTGAGATTTGCATAAGGTTACATTTAACAGAGTTATTAAATTATTAGTGATTTTTCTAAGAATAACTTTAAGTAAGTTTTAGATGATAGCAAAGGTAATCTAAATTATGGATATTATTAATTAATAACAGATATGGTGACTATGTATTGCACATCTCCAAAATAAACAGAGTAGCACTTGGTTGAATATGTTCTTAAAGAAGACAAAACAAGGAATGTGAATGTGAGAAGAGGAGAACATCAGATCAAAGAGAGGAAGAACATGATAGGACTCATAATGAAGAATGAAGGGTAGAGTTGAAAGAAAGGGGTGGGGAAATATGAAGAAACTAATAAGAGTGATGAAGGAGACAGACAGAGAGAGTAATAAGAAGTGAGAAAAATAGTCATAGAGAGGCAGAGACAGAAAGACATAGGAGAAGAAACAAGTGAGAGTAAGAGAAAAAGGCACTTGTGTTGTCCATATTAAGTGGCCAGACTAAATGTGATCCGGAACTAACAGTGAATCCACTGCACTCTCTGTCTTGCCACTCTCTCTGTCTTCAAAGCATTTGATGGGTTAGCACTGAACCTTGTAAAAACATGTAGCTATATTTAGTACTGATAACAGGGAAAAAGAAATCCAACGTTCATATGCTTTCATTTTCTAGCAGCTTTGGTCTCAATGTGCTGTAGACATTCTTTACAAATCAGAAAACATCTGAAGGTCTTTTATAATGTCTCTGTCTCGAATCTAACGGGCCCTGACTCTCAGTCTGTGGTGTGAAGACAGATGTTCAGGACATATGCACACACAGATAAAAGCTGTGAACATGGATGACTGACAGGTTTATCATTTGAAATCACTATACACCTTACTCACATTAATGTTAGAGTATGTGCCATCTCACCTCTCATATGTGACTGAAGGGATGTGCAAACTTACTTAGAGATATTACTATACTTACTACTGTATATAAAGCAAATTTCAGCTCAAGGCCCGGCTCCATGGGGGGGGCTAAGGTGAGCCAGGAGCTTGGCGGAGTTAAAATTAAAAATAAAATCTTAATGAACGTAAACAGTTGGGAGAAAATCAGCTGAATATACCTACTGTCTTGTGTCATTAATGTTAATTAAAGAACAAAAGAAAATGAAAACATAATCACTCTGCTCAGATATGCTTTTGACTGAATAACTTCCTTAGCTTTGTAAGGGTGGTTTCCCTACAGTGGTTCAGGCTGAAGGATAGCAGAAGGACTAATCCTTCAGTATAATCCTTCAATATAAAACTGTACATTTCTAGTTTATTACCACCCACTGCCACTTATACCAACGACGGAAATAAGTGCAGTTAGAATAGCTAAATATGTGGGAGAGCGTTGCTATTGAGTGACTATATTGTATTGCAATAGGTAGCACTTTAATATTAACCTTGAATCAAGACTAGTTAGCACATAATTAATAATTGAAATGGTTTAATAACAATATTTTGTTATGGTTACACTTGAATTGGATACAAAATAGATGGTAAAGCATAATCAGTTAATTGTACCCAGCATGTATGTAAAATATTACCTGCGTTAAGAGAGAGGAGGGGGAGGGGTGGGCAAAGAGAGGGAGAACAAGAGGGAGAGAAGGCAGAGCCTCAAGAAGAGAGCTCCAGCGAAGAAAAGAGTCAGCAAAGGAAAGAGCCAGAGCAATTGTTACAATCTTCTTTTATCCCTTCCTTGACCATGTGACTAAAAACCAAATGTGAGACATTCAAACTGACCAATCAGCAGATTACAGCTTCACCCACTGTAAAGGTGCGACAATTAGCAGACCCCCCGTTGTGATATTGCTAAAAATAACATTATTTTGTGTATTTGGTGTAATGAAATGTGTCTATGCGGTTTAAGGTTCAAAAAACATTATTTTCCACATACTGTACATTATTGTTTCTCCTCTATGCCCCGCCTTTCTGAAACGCGTCGATTTTTACAAAGCTCATCGGTCTGAAAAGCGAGGTGTGCTCTGATTGGCCAGCTATCCAGTGCGTTATGATTGGCCGAATACCTCAAGCGTGAGACGGAAATGTTACGCCCCTCACATACTGTTGATGCCGTGTCCGGCCGGAGCGACGAGACAAAAACAATAAAACCCATTATAAACGAAGCATGTGTTGCATCCACACTCTAAAAAATGCTGGGTTAAATATAACCCAGCGCTGGGTTAAAAAGGGA
>NW_015629505.1:393870-418024 GCF_001515625.1 Sinocyclocheilus rhinocerous
ATCGTCCTCTTTTGGAAGGCCAAACTAAGTAGTTTCGCTTTCCAGTTTCGCAGCGAGAATAAAAGTTACGCCTTCTTTCTTTGCGTGAACATTTGGCCGGCGTTATGCAAATCTTCCCACATCGTGACGTAGACATGTGGGGGCGTGTTAGAACGAGCCATTTTAGGTAGGCGTGGTTGACTCTTAACTTTTATAAAGAATATCTCTTTGGATTTGAGACTTTAGTCTTTGCAACTTTACAGATCTTCTTTATGCACCAAGAGCTTGTAACACTTCAAAGAGAAAGGAAAAATTGAAATCGCATCATATGACCCCTTTAAATAGCAGTCCCAAACTAGTTTTTGTTAAAACAATTAAGTTGGTATGAGCCACCAGTCATTTAAACATATACAAAATAACACAAAGTGAAAATGACATGACGTTTTTGGGTTATGAAAACAACAGTTACCATGGTGAATACACAATACTAACATGAACTGTTAATAAAACATGAAAACTGCTCCTGAATAGAATGAATATCATACCTTCATGCAAATCCTTCCCAGCTAACACACGAAGTACCAGTTATGTGATTTATTGGTACTTTACTTTTATTTCACATGTTGCATGCTCGTAGTTTCTTTTGCGCTTTAGTGAAATGATATACAGTGTGCGCCGCCACATTTGCACGTGCAATTGAAGAGTGCGTGCTACAAGCACAGTATAACATCTGACAGGACAGGATAGTTCATTTTTGAGAGGTGAGAGACTTTTTATTTCATAACAAGCTACAAAAATAATGATAGAATAATGAGACTGACATTAAGCCTTACAACATCTCATCTGACCGCCGATACTGAATCGGGACAGCACGTTTTTCTCAGGCAGTCTTTACTTAAACTGCAAAAATAAAGTGTCAACAGCTTTCACGCACATCTTTCAAAATAAAAGTCTTGCATAAGAAAAACATTTAGAATTAAGTTTTTTGTTGTTGATGTTGTTTCTTTGACTGTACACTCTGCAACCCACTTTTGGGTCGCAACCCACCAGTTGAGAAACACTGGTTTACATCATCCTAGTGCTGGGTGGTATACCGGTTCATACCGAATACCGGTGTTTATTTTTGTTATGATATGAATTTTTAAAATACCGCAATACCGGTGTATGTCGCTTAAACAACGTTCGGAACACGACACTGTTTGAAAGGGGTCCCTTTTCACTGTTGCACTGTGGTGAGGGAACAGCTGTATGTGTTACTAAGCGTGAAAGTTCCGAAACTGAAGCTGTAGAACTAATAGAACGTGATGACAGAAGAACTCATCCACAATATCCACATTGACCGCCACAAATATCCACCGCCCCCTGCCATCAGCTCCCGCGTCTCACACACACGAGCGCGACTTTAGCACTAGATTTAGCAACTTTCAGACCCTTTTAGCGGCTTTTTTCCATAGAATATTCATACTGACAAACCTAGCGACTTTTTTGGATAAACCTTAGCTATGGTTCAGTTGGAAGATTTCTCCAGTGCTGTCCCGCGAACGTGAGGTCTGACTTTCCCGGAGAAGTGTCACCTCTCTCGGTGTCTGTTCTGTGCAGTGAGCGGCAGAGAAGCAGCGCATTCAGTTGGCCGCACCGCAGCTGACTCGTCAATAAATGAGTACAAAACAGCGTTTCCTAGCACCTGTCGCTTACTGATTGTTTGGAATTATAAATATGAGCGTAGTTCGTCTGTTAATATCACATGCACTTTTTTGTTTGTTGTTTTTTTTAGTTTTTTACTCAGTGCAGGCAGTGCGTTGCATGAGACAAAAAAAGTAATATAGCCAAAACAACCGCATAGCCGCTCTTTAGTGTAGATGCGTGTTGATTTTATCAGACGATGCCGCGATTATAAATGAGAGTGACTCCTGGTTAACATGTATTAAAAGGGGTCGTGTTTAGTCACTATTTAGTGTGGTATTTTTTGACAATATTCACTCATCATGACAGTAAAATAGGGCATTCTAAGTCAATATACTACAGTATTTCCTCTCTCAATCAGTAGAAAATATGGTTAACACCCGGTCATGCATGAAAAAAAAAAATACCGTCATGTACCGTGAAACCGGTATAATTTTGAAAAATACCGTGATAAAAATTTTTGGTCATACCGCCCAGCCCTACATCATCCCAAAATGTACAATATATTATCACCCAGCTATAATCTGCTAAATGCGACTACAATGCATGAAGATATTAACATTATACATGAAGATAATAATTTTCTGTAAGGCTGCTTCAAAACAATGTGAATAGTGAAAAACCCTATTCAATTAAACAGATTTCACTCACTCACAGATGTATCAGAAATAACCTTATGCACTATAAGATGGAGTCAATGTCCTTTAGAACATGTTTTCACTTAATTTCTCCATTTGGATGACAAGAATGATAATGCTGCCCGGGTCTGCAGGCCTTATCTGACAGCTGTATTAAAACGTCTTCAGAAAAAAGGTTGGAAACAAAGCCTGACATTCATCTGTGATCAAGGTTAAAAAGACAAAAAAGCTTGCTCTCTACTTGTTGAAAACATTTGTCTTCAATAAATAACCAAGTCTAGTGGTTTTTGAAATAATTTAACTGTCACAAAAATACAGAGCGAGCTGATAGATTGTAGTTCCCCTTCTACGTCCTCTAGTGCAGGGGTTTTCAACCTCAACCTGTGGGGCGTGCCCCCACCCCCCCAGGGGGACACCAGCACCCGTTAAGGGGGGCGTGAGAACCTGCTAATGGGATAGTTCACCCAAAAATTAATGTTGTTCCAAACCCATAAGACCTTCGTTCATATTCAGAACACAAATTAAGATATTTTTGATGAGATCTGAGAGCTTTCTGACCCTCCATAGACAGCAAGGTAACTACGTTCAAGGCCCAGAAAGGTAAAAAGAACATCGACAAAATAGTGCATGTCACATCAGTGGTTCAACCGTAATTTTATGAAGCCATGATAATACTTTTTGTGCGCAAAAAAAACAAAAACAACAACAACTTTATTCAACAATTATGAATGGCTGTCTTGATGAGCATTCTCATAAGTACAGTCGGTTATTTCTTTAGTGAATGTAAACAGCAAAGAAAATATCAGATGTACATCAGTATAACGGATAATTTTAATAATGTTAATCAAACAGCTAAAGAGAAATCACTCGGTGCTCTTAACAAAGTAACTTCTGTAGCTTTAATGGATATTTGTGTAGTATATGTATTTCATACAGTAATGGGGGGGAGGGGCAAACTTGTGGGGGCGCATGTCCTAAAAGGTTGAAAACCCCTGCTCTAGCGGACACTATGAGGACTGCCGCCAGCAGGACCGGTGTCTGAAGCATGTGTGAAACAACTCCAATTCCATTGGCACACATAGCCTGCGACGTCACAGACTGGTTCCCGGAAGTATAATAGGGCACCTGCCGAACACGTCACCAACTTTTGTTGTCTTCAGGAGCAGTTTGTTTGACAGTGCGTGTGAAGCCGTTATGGAGAAACCAAGGCAAGTGAGCATTTTAGAAAGTGTGTGCCTCCGTGTCCGAGGTTTCTGACACCCGAGGACACACTCGACCTATGCGTTATGTAGGGTTGTCGCGATTCATCAGATTTGTAAGGTAAATCATTTATAAATCTACGCAAACATAGGAGAATACATCGTGGTTTCAAAATAAAAGCTCAAACCCTCACTCTGAGTTTACACGTTTTGATGTCCACATAGTCATTTAATTACAGTGGCTATAGCATTTCTGTCCTAAAGAAATGGTCAAATATAAAAGATTAAGTGGCCATTTGAATGAAATGGTGCTTGGTCAATATTAAACAACTATTAAATCCGTTTTATTTCCAAATAATTTTTTTTCCATTTTCATTTTTCTATACTCTGTTTTAATGGGTAAATTAAATTGTATTAATCAAAAAGCCTGTCTAATTAATTGAGTTTTACAGTTTCATCTTTACCAAATTCTGTTTTCCATTATTTTCTGGATTCTATTTTAATGATTCCATAAAATTTTAATAATCATAAGCATCTCCAATTAATTGATTTTATTTAAAAAAAAAAAAGAAAAAAGAAAAAAATAAAAGTTTTTTTTTTTTTTTTTTAAATACTGCACATTTACATTTTTCTCCTAAATAAATTCTGGTAAATAACATTTCTGGTAAATACTCCTTTAAAAAAGTATTTTTTGATTATAATTTTATTATTAGTAGACTAGAACACGTGGATATGTTGATTTGTGGGAAATTAATCGTTTAGATTAAATGATTAATCGATAAATTAGTTGATAGATTAATTGAAATAAAAATAGTCGTTAGTGGCAGCCCTAGCGTTATGTGTCTCTGTGAGGAGCTTGCACAATCGGTGCTCGAGGACTCTGAATGTGCTCATTGTGAGAATTTCCAATGAGAAAGCTCCATTTCGCCTTTGTCCCTCTTCTTGAGGGATGAGGGACGAGGGACAAGCATCTGTGTCTCGCGGTTCGGGTCCCGCTGCTGCTGAAAGATCACAGAGTTCGCAGGTCGAGCTTGCAGAAAAGTTTGAGAAGGGTATGGACCTTTTAAAAGCTTCCACTTGGAGCTCGGGCGCTCGGCGGGATCCAGACGCTGGGAGTAATAGCGTGCACCACTAAGAGACTTGATTTAGTCTGGTCACGTGAAAGGCAGAAGCCCGCCCGTGGCAGATTAGATAAGCGCTTTCTGGTCATGACCTCCTCTCCCCCAGGAGTCTCCCCTTTCTTCCCGACCTCCAAACAGAGTAAGTGAGATCGTGGGACATTCCGTATTCGGCTCGACTGCATCTTTTACAGCATGCGGATTACACTAATGTTGAGGGTGTGGCTGATCGCGAACATGCAAAGATGCCCCCTGTGGAGAAGACGCTTGCGAGCTTTCTCTCCCAAGCGGGAGTCATCTTCTTTAAGGACTCCTGCTCTGCCATCCAGACCCCTTCAGACCACCTCACGTCTGAATGGCAGGGCGTATGTGGCAGCAGGCCAAGCTGGTGGAGCCTTGCACACAATGGCTATGTTTCAAGCTTACCAAGCTGTCTTGCTTAAAGACCGAGATGAGGGCAAGGGTTTGTCCCCTGAGGCAGTTAAGGAACTTGCATCACAGACTTGGCTCTTCACGCCACTAAGCAGACTGCTGCTGCCACTGGGTGTGCGATGGCAACAACGGTGGCTATGGAGAGGCATTTGTGGTTAAATCTCACATATATCGGGAGGAAGGAGAAAGCCTTTCTTCTTGATGCTCCGCTGTCGCCTTCTGGGCTTTTTGGCACCTCCACTGAGGTGGTGGTTGAGAAGTTCAGGGCGACGAAGTTGCAGTCCGCTGGCTTCAAGAAGCTCATTCTCCGCCATCCCAAGTCTTCCTCTAAAACCTCTGAGGGGGCTGGTCCGTCTCGATCTGAGGATCACAGGCAGGATCAGAAGAGTAACGTGGCCACTCGCGCCACTCCTCCCTCTAGGCACAGATGTGGGTGAGCATTACGAAGAAGAGAGCGGATCTCAGGAAGGTGTTGGATGAGAAGCGTTCCGGTTCTAAACCACGCTCTGATTCTAACACTTCTTGATGCTTCCCCCCCAGTAGGTGACGTGCTCGGCAGGTGCCCTCTTATACTTCTGGGCGCCCGCCTGTGATGTCACAGGCTACGTGGGCCAATGGGATTGGAGATGTTTCACACGTGCTTCAGAAACCAGTCTTGTTGGCGGCAGTGCCGAGACATTCTGTTTGTGAGCAGAAAAGCAGGTCCCAGTGACAGCACAAGCTGTGTCACCATATAAAATATATCCTGAGGAAAGAATACTTGAAATATTTACCAAAAAAAACTGTGCAGAATGAGCCAACATTCATAACTCCTGCCCATTGCAGACGGAGCTCACAAAATTAACAAATTCTCCTGAAGAGCAAATCAGAGAAGGATGGGAAAACAGAAAAAGAAAGCAGAAAGGAAAAAGGAGGAAAAGACAAACAGAGAGAATGGATATATAAATAAAACTTAAGAAGAAAACAAAGCTGTACTGATGCTCTGGAGAAAACTGAGATGACCGAAAGAAAAAAAGTGGCAGAGTGATCAGGAGAACAACGAGGTATTAGGAAAAGAGAATGTGAATGTTCATTCTGGCACGAGTGTTGTGATACACACATTAGAGTTAATTTATAGAGAAGCTGACTGAGGTCTGATCATTATCATTTATCCTCAATTAAGCAGCCAGCTCTCCAGAGCAAGATAAAGACAGCTGTATAAATGATTTACACAGAGAGAAGCCATAGAGCCACAGAGCAGAGCTGTCTCCTCTAGATTTAAGAGCAAAGAGGTATCAGATTTAATGGACAGTATTAACTTGATGCAAAACAGCACATCCACAGCGCATTTGCGAGCACCTTCACTTGCACGTGTGTACACACACACACACTCAAACCATTTGTGTGAAAATGGATGGAATGGGTGTACTGCTGTACATAATATTGTAAGAATTTAGTAAGTTTTTTATATACATTTTTTAATATTAATACTTTCATCCACTATATGTAACAAACTGATCAAAAGTGACAGTAAAGACATTTATAATGTCAGAAAATTCAACTTCAAAAAACATATAACATGGCTTCCACTGTACATTAAGTAGCACAACTGTTTTCAATACTGATAATAATAAGAAATGTTATTTGAGTACCAAATCAGCATATTATAATAATTTCTGAAGTATCGTGTGATATGGAAGACTGGAGTAATGACTGCTGAAAATTCAGCTTTGCCATCATAGAAATAAATTACATTTTAAAATCTCTTAAAATATAAAACACATTTTAAATTGTAACAATATTTGACAATATTACAGTTTTAATATTACTGTAGTGTATGTCATGTTGGTATGTTGGAGAGTAGAATTCGACTTGTCATGTAACCTTAATGAAATTAGCCCTACTGAGCCAGCCCGTTCTATGTAAAAGCTTTTATTAGAATACTGATTTGACCATGCACCTTTTAAAAAAATTAAAAAAAAAAATTTCATTTATATAGAGGTAAAGCTTTTTTATGAAGAAAAGTGCACCCGCAGCTTGATCTGACGCGTTCATTTTATTACTCACTTTGTCCAGTAGAGGGAGCAAGACCTCATAAAGGCCATGTGAGATAACAAGATGTGGACATTACTCTGGTTACAAATAACAACTGTTCTGTTCTGACAGGAATTTTTACTTCTGCCACTAAGCAGATCGGAAAGTGAAGCTTTTGCAGATGATTTATAGTATAAATTAATTTCATGCTGAGGATTATTTTAAATCATCTGAAGTCTTTTATTTATGCACATTATTTTTCTGAAACAGTATTTCTCAGTTTTGTAGTCTGTGAGAAACAGTGAGCACTATGCAAGTGAGGCATGAGCTACTGCAGTGAGAGAGATCCAGATTTAGACATTTCCTGAGCAGACAGAGACACTCTGCAACCTTTCAGTCAAATTGAGTCAGTAATAAAAAATTTAGCTAATCACATTGGCGCAAATTGCAAACACTTTTTCAGCATATAAGAGCATTAGGGCACTAGCAATTCACATACTTACAAGCGATTAACGGGATGCAGAACTGGGTAATTGGGAGAAGGGAGAGTGTGAGAGAATGTTTCTATGCAACTTTGTTTGCCTGCCATGTTTCTCTAATTCAAGCTAATGAGGCAGTTGGGCTGAATCTGTTGAGACAAACAGCCCGTGGCCACCTCCTCTACACACTGATGCAGTTACAAAGTGGGTCTGTGAATGTGTGAACGTGCAATTATACTCAACGCTTGTTCTTTGGCACATCCAGGCAACGACTGAATGGATTTGGTGTGTGTAATATGTTTTGCGGTCTGAAGACATGCGCGATTTCTTAATATAACACTAAATACTGCCGTGAACATCATGAAAGGATCTAGTCACTGCTGCAAACTGTCCTCCGTACATGTGTACAGAAAAGCAAACATGAAGACATGCAAATGTACAGTTCAGGTAATGTACACTGCAAAAATATCCCTAGATAAACAGCCATTAAAGCACAAGTCCGATCATTCATGCATCACCTTATAGAAACGTAATCTCCCAGAAATACAAACGCATGTCTATACCCTGGAAAAGAGCAGAAGAAAAGACAGAGGAGAGGAGAAAAACTGAACCTTCACTCCAAAAATAAAACAGATATTTAGTTTGGCACAGACTGTGTTTCAGCTTCTGATGGTAATGACATTATAAGAGCGTTAGTGGACAAACCCTCATAAATAAGAACTGTGGTTTCCAGACAGATAGAATGCTGGGAAGGGCACGTTACAAACACATCCTGTCTAGAGTTGAACACAGCACTGTAACAAACGCATCCCCAAACACCTCACACAAATCACAAAAAAACACAAACTTTTCAAATCCGCTTACCAAACGATCATTTGGTGAGAATCAAACGGAATTTTGTTATCAAGTGCTTTTTATCCCCGACGTTTGGTAGAGGATGAGCACCTCCCTTTGGGAAAATCACATTCGTTATCCTGTTTTACTGGGCTAAAAATATCTACCTGTGGCTGAACTTTGCTTGGATGTTTTTCTTTACATGATTTATTGCCGACTACACTGAAGAAGATGCTTTTGAAAAATGTGTACGCACTGTGCCCTTGAGTGTTTAACATCAGCGCCCTTTTTATCTAGAGTAGGCCTATGCCTTCTGACACTATTTACTATACGTGACCCTGCCTGTGAGAACCCAGCTAAAGTCATTTTTTTGTGATTTACTGTTTTCTACATAAAATCATTCTTCATAAAGATGTAGAACATTCTGTGAAAATATAACCTCTATATCTTTAACATTGACTGAGTAAGGCCATGTCAAAGATTGAAATCATAGTGAAACTATGGTTGAAATCAAACTTTGATGTGAGTGAGTGTGACGTGACATGTGGCCAAGTATGGTGACCCATACTTGGAATTAGTGCTCTGCATTTAACCCATCCAAAGCGCACACGCACAGCAGTGAACACACACACCGTGAACACACACCCGGAGCAGTGATGCTTGTTATCTCATAATTAGATTTTGAGACTTTAGCCTGGATTTCACAGACAGGGTCACATATTATAAGGAGGTGATATGCATTTCAATTACTTTATTTTATTCTCACATGTTAATGCAAGAGACCAGTTTTGCAAATTTAGTTCTTTGTAAACACCTTTTTAATGTATTGACTAGGGTTGTTGCAAAATACCAGTATCGATGATAACCATGACATTTAAAAACTGAAATAATGATATCATGTTAATACTACACATGATATTTTAAATAATCCAGTGCCATTGTCTGGTCAACACTCTAACACAGTAGGTGGCAATACCGCATCTTAATGCTAGTTGCTAACAATCATAAAACAGAAAGAAAGAAAAAAACGCGTCTGTGTAGCTAGTACTGCTGCACAAAATCATGTAAGAAAAGATAACAGACAAAAGTGAGACACTGTGCCTGCACACAAACAAAAGAAAAAAATTAGCTTGCCAGAGTGGACATGTTTTGGGAAAAAGATGGGATATTAGACACCCTAGTCTTGCCATGTCCCAGAAAAATTTCCAGCCCAAAGTCAACTCAAAATCCACCCAAACAGAATGAAAACTAGCCTAATTTCCCCCCGTCCAATCACAGTTGACAGGTGCAGGATTTCCAAACATGCCATATTTTCTTCAGTTGCTATTTCAGCTGTCTTTTGGTTGCCAGGTATTCATTCCCAGCTAATTTTTTAATGTGATTCAATTTTATTGATTTTTATCAATAAATAAATATATAATTTTATCTTTATATTTTTATATATATCGTGATAATATCATTATAGTAAATTCTTTTGGCCACAATAATTGTGTACTGAAAACCTGGTATCATGACAGCCCTAGTATTGAGGCATGTTGGTGTGTGCATATACAAGCCAATGTGTTTTTTACCTTTAAGTATTTGACTAGTTTTTGGATCTGCCAGTATTCAGAGGGCAGGTCGGTGGGGATCTCTGCACGTCTTTCATGCTGTTCCTCATCTTCCTCATCCTCTGATGAACTCTCACTGTAGTCGTCAGCTCCTCCTGGGCTTTTACTGCGCATACACACACACATGCACCTATTAGACGTATTAATATTCAAGCTGGCCCACAATTTTTGGTCTCTCAGACTCACACTGTGAGAAGTACTCTCCCACAGAATTTTCTCAGGGTAGAAATGAGAACTATCCATACATAACAGGACATTATAGAAAAAGCCCTTTCTATAATAAATAGAGCTTAATACATCAAATTGGAGGAGATTTGGAGAAGGTGCAAGCCAAACCACACAGCACATTCTCTCAAAGCTCTGGTAAAATCTCCCTGAATCCAATGTGGAATGAATTATTGCTCTCTGAAAGGCCTTCATGCTCAAACCCTTGGACACAACGGCCATCAAACTCAGGGGTGTATTTGAAGTGTCATCTTAAGCAATGGCATCAAATTAAATGGCAGGTGATGGAGAGAACAGAGACAGAGCAACAGAGAGAGAGGAAGACTGGAGTGGTCATCAGTGCATTTCTGAACTCTTTCATCGCAAGCTTACACACGCACGCACAAACGCAGATGGCCGTTAAAAGTGGATCAGGCTTCTGAAATGAATGTATCGTCAAACGAGTCATGAACCTCGGTACACACGGAGAAGAGACCAGAGGGACTCAGATATGTTTTCAAGGGGATAACTGTATTGCTGGACAGCAGCGTACTCATCTTTTTGTAATTCACACCATGATAAACAGCGAAATCGGTGCTAGTCACTTACTGGAAGCACGATGTGTGTGCTGCAATGCGAATGATTGTAAGTGTGCTGGCTTAGTGTGTTATACATTACATTACTGATGTTTTTGTGTACAATGAACTCACACAAACGATCTTCAGAAAGCTACAATGGCTTTCGTGTGCATCACTGATTTAAAACGCCTCTATTAGCAGTAGGACTTGGGAAAGAGAGACTGCGGCTACACCCGGAGCTCCTTACAGGCAGGACTGTGTACTCTGGCAGTCGATGTTATGGGGACAGCTGGAGTTTTCACTCACCATCGCCAAACAGACAGAGGAGTCAGGAGATGGAACAGGGTTATCAGCAGCTCAGGCACAGGCCGGTTATTGCAGACCGCTACACCTAGTAGCACCAGAGGACCGTTCCATGAGCACACCAACCTGAACGGCTGCTTCATCCGTGTCTTATTAAAGGCTATAAAATGAATACTTATCCACAGCTGAAATAATTTGCCCTGAAAGTGAGTCTTTATTTCCAATTCAGTGATTGGATAAGTTTTTTATGTTTGGCCGGGAGAATAAAGGGTTATTCAATTATGCGTGTTCCTGGGAGAGGGTTTTTCAGATCCTGTTTCAATGGTTGGGTTTTTACCTCAGAGAAAATACCATATGCACAATGAAAAAGAGATTTCTGTGGACTGAGATTATGGTGGCATACATTTTTTGAGAAGACTGGCAGCCTGGTAGAGACGATCCAGAAAAATTTGCTTTTTTTTGGTTCTCGGATGTGGGTGACTTTGTGCTGTATTCCAAGATCTTCTTGCTTTCTCTGCTCCTTCTGGCCTTCTCCTCTACCTCACTGGAAAAAAAAGCAACCAGACATTTAACACATGTTCATACATTTTAAAAAGTCACCATGAAATCAAAATCAACTATTTTTATTTATTTTTTAATGGAATATTGCTTAGTGTTAATTAGGGTGACCATACATGCCCTTTTTCCCGGACGTGTCCTGGCCAGGATTTCTATATTGTCTGAAATATCCAGGTTTTGGCTTTGTTTCTTTGTATGCTTTCGAATCACTCTCACGGTACGTTGATGTCACACACCGATCGGTCTTTGCAGCGCTGCTTCAAGTCGAACAAACCTAATATGTAAGCGTATTTGCATCGCTTTGACCGTTCTCTGTAGATCCCTTTTTCTGACACGCCACGATTGGTCGATTATGTACAATGCCTGCATATTAATGGTCAAACTACTTTTTGATAATTACCTTCAGCAAGTATGAAAACAAAGCCAAAACCTGGATATTTTAGGCAATATAGAAATCCTGGTCAGGAAGTGTCCGGGAAAAAAGCATGTATGGTCACCCTATGTTAATTATTATTGATTTATCTGTGCACATCATTATTTAAAAAAAACTTGTCATAATTGTTGAACTTGTCACTCACATGAGATGATTGCAGCAATTAGCAAATGAAAACAAACCAATCAATTACAGATGGGAAACAATCAAGTCCCAGCCTACATTTGTTTCTCATTTGAGAAGTCATTTCACTTGGATACGAAAAATTATTTAAATTGTTTTGGGGGTACAAAAAAGGTCAGGTAACTTTTTCAATTTTAAATTCACCATTTATGATATTGCATAATGTCTTGTATGCTTTGTATGTCTAGTCCGATATTTTATTTGTACCACACAAGTATCTCCTATGACTACTGTATGTGGATGTTCCATATACAATGTTTTTAAAAGCCACTTCAATTTTCAGTTTAACTGGCACCTTTGTTGCATTTCATCTTTAATTTTGTTTGTTCAATAGTTTTTTTCCCTCCCATCAGGTAATAGGTTAGTTTCAGCCTGCTGTAGCCCTTCTGAGTGTGTCTAGTTCTGTGACACCTTACAGAAAACGCTTACATCATTTGAATGCAAGTTTGGTTCTGGCAGAACAGCGTAAATTTTCACATCTGGGAAATTCTTATTTCTCCAAAACAAAGGATTATTGTTTTGGAAATCCTAGATGACTAGTCAGAGGACGTTTACCAGTAACAAGTGTTGAAATAGCCAAAGGGCTAATTTGTCTGCTAGATCAATCCAAGGAGGAGAACACATGTCTGAGTGATCAACTCTGCCTTTATCAGCTGACCATCACTATGGATAGCTATGCCATGACTTTACCAACTGACACTCACAAGAGAACAGCCACTAATATATAAGCCATACAACCAAGTGTGGCTGACTATTGAAATGTGTATCTATACAGTATGTAGACAAACAGTGGCACTCCAGCAAACATCAGTGTCGGTGGCCTCTGATGTTCATGCTGTGATGGTTTTTTGAGATCCAGTGGGATTTGGAATGATCACTTACTCATAAGAAGACGTGAGGCCGAGGTTCTTCCATTTCAAAGATGGTTCTAATTTATTCTTCCTACTGCCCGGCTTGTTCAGCACAAGCTGTTGTCTCGCCTTTTCAGGCACATTCTTTTCCTCATGGTCGTAAGACTTCAGGGTTTGGCCTGTTTCCTCCACATCCACCGTTTCCACATGTAAGATCTTTTTAGCGGATGGCACATCTTGAATGGCAAAGTCCTGTAGGAGAAAGTGAATAAAAAAAGAAACAAGGGAGTCAGGAAAAGGACATGTCTAAGTTCTTCCTTTTAAGCATTTTTCGTTTAACAAAGATCTTCATGAATGCACTCTTAGCAACATATTTTCCATTTTACATCTGACATATTGTCTCTTTATTGGGGAGGCACATCACACACTCATATTCGAGCTAGCGCAGACTTTTCATTCTAAGAAAGAGACGTATAAAAACTAAATCCCACTTATGAATTTGTATCCCTGAACATTTATATAATACAGCCTTTCTCCACAGTCCACTGCCAGAAAAACAGTCCTGTCTTTGAGTTATGAGAATAAATGAGGGAAAAAATAGAAACCTATTTCCAAAAGTTCTTCTGTTAATTGTCTATACAATATGAGAGGTTTATTGTTTCTATACATTCTTGAACTGCAGGCTGGCAGTTTGGCACACAGTCAGTGGAGTTTTTGTGACAAAGTAACGCAACAATGATTTTTTCGAAATCTTTCTCTCTCCTACTTCTTTATTAATTCAGTGAGAAGCTCAACAGGAGACATATGAATGGTTAAGAGGCAGGAACGATTTTAGTCACAGGCACCTGCTATGCCCTTTCCACCAGCTTTTCACTGGTTCCACCTATTAGAGAGATGCAGCAAGAAAAAGTAACAAAGTGCAAGAAGAAGAGAGAATAGTATGAGAGAGGAAGAGTTCAGAAAGAGTACACAAGAGAAATAGCTTTTAATATGGCACAAGGGACCCTGTGTGGATCCAGCTGGGCTAAGCACACTTTGTGCCTTTCATGAGCATTTCTGGCCTGAAGAAGGCCAAAATTAAGAACCTCCAAAGCTATATCCATTTCCTCATACCTCTCCACCCATCTTTAATATTATAATTGAAGTAATAAACCTGCAAAAACCTTGTCCAAGAACAAGAAGGGAGAATGAACTCTCCAGTGTGGCACCCCAAACAGAAGCCTGAATATCAAGTAAGAGAAAACCTCAAAAAGTACTCAGTAAACCTCAAACTTGTAGTAATTTCAAGCTCAAAAAGGGAAATATTTATGACTAATTATAACTGGTTATGATTAATAATAAATATTTAGATTATATCTTCGAATTAACTGTAGCAGAATCAATATTACAATTATTTGATCTGTCCGTCCACCGAGCAGACAATATAATCATTTATCAATTCAAGGAACGATTATTTTCCTGGCCAAGGAAGAATAACTGTCCTTCTTTATGCAGTGCTAGCAGTAATTTAACATATGTAGCAAGGGTTCAAAACATTCATTGACTTCGAATTGTGAGCAGCAAACAGAGACAATCAGTTGTGAATATAAGGGATTTAATAAATGAAACTATATCTAACATATAACTAACTAAGCAAAACACATACAGAATGAAACAAAGTAAGGAAAAGAAAGAGAAAAGTAAAAGGATGGCAGTATTTCACATCAATTTTAACCACAACCTAATGAGAATCATCAAAGAATCAAAAATCACCTTAAAAAGGGGCTGAAACTTAAACACACATCTAAATAATTGTAAACGGTTACTTCCATTGGTTTCGATTGTCCGGATGCGATAGACAACGGAGGTCTTTGATGGATTCGTTAGGAGTGAGCTGGAAGTTTTACTTCTGGTTCTTCTGAAGAAGGAAAAGTCCACAGCGACTAAAGGTACTTGAAGATAAAAACTGCCGGAAAATAAAACTCAAGAGGAAGATCTTGAGAGTCTTGGAAAAGGTGTTGTCTCAAACGAAGAGGGTTTCTGAGCAAAGATTATTTCGGGCTAATGCCTTTTGAGGGCTTGTATTCACACCCCCTTTTAGGTGGAATGGCCAATCAGAGGCATGAATTTTGAGCGAGAGAAACTTTCTTTGTCTCTTGTTTATGGCCCATTTGCATGTTTATTGCTGGTCTGGAAGATCGGTGCAGTTTTACCCAAAATATGCTACAAATAGTAAGATGCGTTTCACAATCACATACTGTACATCATTGTTTGAGAAATAGATAGCAGATCATTTTGATACCAAGAAACAAACATTTAGAATAGATTAAACCAAAGATACATACATACACCTGAAGATCAGTGTTTAGGGCTTTAACTAATACAAATAACGAGTGGTAACAGCTAATCTAATAGGGAAACGTACAAACAACACATGCAATATACCAGATATATTTGTAGAGTATAATAGAGTAACGGTCTTTATGTGTGTGTGTGTTTGTGTGTGTGTGTGTTAGTTTGCTTGGTCAGCCAGGCCCATTGTGCCTGGCCCCGGGGGTAATTTACGTCTCTTTGGAATGTGTTTGAAACTCAGATGGGGGAGATGATAGTGGGGGGGACTGGTTAGAATCTCCTTGATGGCGAGGAACCATTTGGCAATTTAGACCCCCATACAAACGTAAAGTCTGTGACCAGGACCGTAATTTATATGCAAATGTCAAAAGGCTAAAAGGGTCTCTTAAGCCATAAAACCCCAAAGATCATGCATGATTCTACGCAGACGCTACAAACTACTGCAACATCCAACTATGAAGACACATGAAGAGAGAAATTTGCAAGACAAAAGAATATTACAAAACCTAGTGCACTAACCACTAAAGAAGACACTCACAATCGATTTCAACACAGGCATCATGAAAGGAGTGATGCAACACTCTAATATGCATAAAATCATAAATACAACTTTGGATAATTAAAATTTTTTATTTTTTTTTACTCCGTGTGTGTGTGTGTGTGTGTAAAATGTAAGGTGTAATGTAATTTTTTTTTAAATGTAAAGGGTCTGTAAGAATTTAAATGTTTTTGAAAGAAGTCTCTTGCTAACCAAGGCTGCATTTATGTGATAAGAAATACAGTAAAAACAGTAATTTTGTGAAATATTATTACAATTTAAAATAGCATATCTTTTTTAATACATTTTAAAATTTAATTTATTCCTGTGATGGTAAAGTTGATTTTTTCAGCAGCCATTACTCCAGTCATTAGTGTCACATGATTCTTCAGAAATATTTCTAATAGGCTGATTTGGTGCTCAAGAAATATTTCTCATTATCATGAATGTTGAAAACAGCTGTGCTGTTAATATTTTTTGGAAACACCGACACATTTTTTCAAGACTCTTTGATGAATAAAAAGTTTATTTGATTTTTTTTTGTAACATAAATGTCTTTACTGTCACTTTTCATCAATGTAAATCAATGAAAGTATTAATTTCTTTAAAAAAAAAAAAAATTACTTAGCCCAAACTTTTGAACTGAATGTATCATATCAATGTTCTAATGAATTAAAGGTATTTCTAGTCGGCGCCGATGGCCTCGTGGGCAGCACGCCGACATGTTGCGCCTTTGCGCTTCGGGCGTCCCGAGTTCGAGTCCCGGCTCGTGGACCTTTCCCGATCCTACCCCCCTCTCTCTCTCACCCACTTCACTTCCTGTCGACCTACTGTCCTATCTAAATAAAAGGCATAAAACGCCAAAAGTAAATCTTTAAAAAAAAAAAAAAGGTATTTCTAGATATTTTTCTCATTTAATTTGTCGTCTTGGATATGTTTCTCATTGCAGTACATTATTATTGCTTTTCAAAGGATACAAAGAATTCTGCATAAGAATTTGCAAAAGCTAGGTTTCTATCACGGCAGCATTAGTAAGTTACATTTTGAAACAGCTTTCACGTTGAGAGTGCATCTATGATGAATTGAAATACTGCCTTCATCAGAGGAAGCTTACTAGGTTTTGGAACAGAGCGACAGTTTTCCTGTCCCAGTCTGACAAAGCAGTTGAGTATGATATCTTTTCCCTGATGAACGTCACCTTCTGCTCGGCCCTGGCTGTGCATGTTAGATTAAAAGTGTCTGATCTGATAAAAGTACAAAAACGTATCGGTTCCTCACGCAGCTGATATGTTAGAAGATACAGCCTGTTGTCTTTGGCTGAGAGCTGGTGTGCGCTGAGGGTTTCTGGGCTCAATAATCACGGTCCGGTGCTTGACTGATGGCTGAAGGACCAGACCATGTCTGAGACTTATTACAGCAAACTCAGGCTGCAATCCAGAGCCTATTCTATGCTGAACTTTTCACGTTACAAGAGTCCCATAGTGCGACTAAAAGCATTATCTGCACTCATATCAACATGCACCCTAACATAACGGGTTTGTTTCAGGTGGATAAACGTGTATTTGTAGAAGGTGAAGAGAGCCTTGAGCAAAAAGGAGAACTATGCAGAAATATGTTTGGAAGACTTTAGAAAGACATAGAAAAGCAAACTCATGAAATTTAGAAAACAAGGAACCAATGCAAAATATGGAGAACAAAGAGGGGTTTGATTTGTGTCTAAGCAGACTATTTATTGGCTCTCTCTTTACGGCCTCTGTCCATCACCTGTCAGCTGCTAGTGCTCATGGTTGAGCTCCCGCCCGCTGGCACAATAAAACATGAAAGTCTGGTGGGCATTTTTACACACACAAATGCTCACACGCTGAACCGTCTGCCTGGCATCATTGCTTCAAAGAATAATGAAGTCTTTCTCCTCGCTGCCACCAATAATCGGACTCACATATCCAGCCTTGTTCAAAAACCAAACACTGAAACCGCACTAAGAATATTCACCTCATTCTTTTTCCTTTTCAGCAATACATATTGTTTCAAAGCAGCTTTGCAGAAAATAGTGTCTTAATACCCCCAGTGAGCAAGCCAAAGGCAACATGGCAAGGAAGAATCATTCCAGAAAATCACACTAGAAGTGCAACATCTGTTCAGTAGGTTAACCGTAGGCACTTTGAATCAGGTCTTAAATTTGAAGTGGCATTTCCGGTCTAATATAAAAAAAAAACGTTGCCAACAATATTCAGACACCTTTCAGCAATAGCAAGTATGACTGTGACTGTTATGTACCAAATAAACAGCCTGATATGATTTACACAAGTAGGACATATTCCTGTATCAACATCCTTTGTTGTTCCTGAAAAACATTCCGATTATTCAATCATTGCCTTATGATTTTAGACTGTTAGGGCTTTGATTGGTTGCTGAGGATGTTGTTCTAGGACCTATAAAGGTCCAGAGATATGTGCAAATGACATTGTATCAAATAAACAAGTGCAGCATATAGTTCTACTTCAGCTTCCCCAGTATTTTTCTCATAGATCTTTAGAATGATAGCATACTTAGACTGAACATTCATCAGAGGCAAGAGTTATGGAAGGTGAGCAGAGCTACTGAGCACAGACTCATGGGAACTGTTCCTCAAGTGAGGAAGATGAAGCCTGCCCTGGACCTGACAGAGTTTAACTTGGACATCTCTGCTGAGAGTAAAGGTAAAATTCTGCAGCAGGCTTAGTTTGTGTCTGAAAACTGGCTCTGAATGCAGAATGAATAGATGAAAGGAACATTTGATACTTTCTGTCCTCAAGGTAACTGACAGGAGCACCAGACAGAGGTTTTTACACCGGCAGAGTAGCGCTAGACAATAACCACTACTATATGGTACAGCAGTAATCTTTTTGTCTGCCTTCACTTTCCATCTGCAAACTATATTGGCGAGAGATAACATCACCATCATTTAACAACGAACATAAAGAGAAATCTGTCCTGATGATGGAGTTTCCGTTTATATTGCTCAAGGACAGAATTATGTTGGTTATAAAACCGCCAATGGTCGGCATAAAACATTAGTGTGGATCTGAGGACTTTGCTTTAAGAAAAGAAATGTACAAGTTGGAGGAAATCTTTTGTCTGCATCAACAAAAAGCCGTTTACTGAACTCTGCTACCGATGAAGCTGAAGACAGATCTGGACAACACTGAGTCAGCCAAAAGAAAAAAGAAAAACACACACATAAAAGGAAAAGAAAATAGTAATTTCTTAAAGATGTTGTATATTTAAAAATTAATTTAGATATAATTCTTGTCTTTAAAATCTTGTGTAGAAAGGACTAAATATTTGCTGCTGTAAAACCAAACATTTTTCCAACAAATACATTGTCAATGATGAGAAATAGGATATAATTTCTCACAATTTTCACCACATCTTGAAGCCATTATCAGAGACCCAATTTGTTAATTTATCTTTTACTTAATTCAGAAGGGTCTGACTAACTGCCCTGTTCTCACATTCTTTCACACTGTGGTGATGTGAAAAATAGCATAGTGACAGAGAAGAGAACTCCCTCGCTCTCTCACTCAGTCTCTTAATCTGTCTCTCTCCTGGTTATTGTGACAAGCAGATGCACAGAGAGAAGTGCAGACATTAGGTTGTCCCCTCTTTCCCTTTGCACTCTTCTCCTCAGCTGTGATTAATCTTAGGCTGCATACCTCACACCACATGCTGAGGGCCGAGCAGGAGTACACTGCTGCCAGTTGAAGGACAGTTCTGCTGTTTGTGTGTCTATGTTTGAAGTGCTGGCCTCTTTCCTTGAGTCTGTTTGTAAATATTTGGAATTCGAAATGAATAACTGAATCAGTAGTCTACAGGTTTAAGGCCACGTTCACACAGCAGCAGAATACGGTTGTCAGTCTGTATTTGAGTCCTTAATACGGTTACGTTCACACACATTTTGGTTATTTACGGGCGTGACAACCGCATTCTGTAACCGAACTCACACCTGTACATTTTCAGGATTCACAACCGCATTCTCGGAACACACGCGCTGTGTGAACGGAACAGGACTGGACAACTAGTTGTCTGTCACGTCATCAGGGGCGGCATTTTCGTATGGCAGAGTATGGCAGTGTGCCGTGGAAAATTATCCAAACTTCATATCTCTATTATATTTCGTTATTATTATTTTAAATTAGAGGGTTTTACAAATATTTAACCCATGATAAGCATTAAAAAGAGCTTGTCAGTAAAACTTCGTAACGTCATTGTATCCTCAAACTGTCAGCGAAACCTCGTAACTTCACCCCGCCTCCATTCAGATTGACGCGCCGCGCACAGCCTGGAGGAGGCAGATCTCCGCTTGTTCGCAATGCAAGGGTAAATAAATAACTGATGTTTGAATAAGTACAGCGTTTTCTTTTTCAAACAATATGTCTGTAAAGGCTAATATTTGTTGTGTGTTTGAAGAGTGAAGTAGGCTATTTGCCGTCTAGTTGTTGCCAATATACTTTTGTATGTTTTAAATATCCTGTGCATATAGCGCATCATCGTTTATATCATGAGATTTTGGCCAAGTGTATTAAACAAGAAATACTAAGCGCCCATATAGCTACAATAAACGTTATATAACCTGTAAAAGTTGATTAAAGCGTATTATGCGATGCACATGCTGCCTCAGATGCGGTCGTTCTACTGACAGACAAAACACAGATCTCCGTCATTCGCTGGTCAAAAACTCCATTTGAGCTTGATTTTAATGTAATGTTAAGTGCAAGCATCTAATACAATACCAACACTGATGATGCAGTGTTTAATTATTTAAATGTTTCCCCCCCTATTTTTTCAGACATTAAAAGTAAATATTAAAGCATTAAAGCGATGCATGTACACTGCCATTCAAAAATTTGGGGTTGGTAAGATTTTCGAATGTTGTAATGTCTCTTATGTTCACCAAGGCTGCATTTATTTAATTAAAAACACAGTAAAAACAATTTATTTTAATTTATTTTTTGAAAATACATACATCCAACTTTACTTGCATAAATACAGTCTACTCAGGTAAAATGATACATATTATATAGCCAATATGATTGTTTATATTGTTCCAAAATATAAACTACATTATTGCCCAGCTCTGATCTATTAAATGTGACTAAGACATAAAAAATATTAAGATATTATAAACATTAACGTCATGATTTTCTGTAAAGATGCTTTGAAACAATGTGTATTGTGAAAAACGCTATGCAAATAAAATGGACATGACTTTCAAATGTGACTTATTCCTGCTCTTCCTTACTCTTTTCTCTGGTGTCACATGCTCTTCCAAATATCATTTTAATATGCTGATTTGGTGGTCAAGAGTCATTTATTATTATTATCAATGTTGAAAACAGCTGTGCTGTTGAAAATGTGCTGTAATAATTCTCTGATGAATAGAAAGTTAAAAACAATTTATTTGAAACTGAAATCTTTTGTAACTGAAAAAAAAAATTTTGTTACTGACGTCAAACCTTTGAAAGATAGTGTACCTTATGACAATAACTAAATCAAAACAAAGCTATTTGGGCACTTGCAGTCCTCTGGTAGCTTGCACCCATCCACACCATAAAAAAGAAAATGATCTCATCAAGGATTGCCAATTTACACACAACAGTTTAACACAAAATTCTACTAGGGGCAATGTACTATCAATAACATCCACTCCATTTCACTAACAGCAGACTTCTACTTGGCTGCACATGTCTGTCAAGAGTACTGCATGCTCGCATGATGATGTCATCTGTCTCTGATGCCTGAAATTTCAGGTTCTCCAGACCACCGCAATTGAGCTTCAAGCTTTTTCAATATTCACAAAACTCATCAGCCTTTCAAATACTTTTAGGTAGATGAAGAAACCCATCTAGTATCTGAGATGTGCAATTAATGAGCACTAATGTCTTTTTTTAACATCAGGAGGATTATATAATTTTGTGGATCATTTTATTTAATTATATATTATTTTATTATATAATTTTATATGGATTATATAAGTTTGTCACAATTGTGTTGTCAAATTATGGATGATTAGTGCATAGCTATGAATTATGCAATTCACATGTTAGGATTGCCCAGAACATGGTTAGGATATCCAAAGCCCTGTGGTGTGCAGCAGACACTATACTGAAACCACTGTCATGTGTTCAGAAATTGCCATCTGGAGCATTTTAAGACCAAATGCAGTGGAAGAGGATAAAAACGATCAGAGAAATTGAAAGCCAACAATGCCAAGCACTGGTATTAAACCAACATCTGAGGAAATAAGGCATGACTAATATATGTTGAAAGAGATAAAACTGCTGTATTTGTGTGGTGTTAAGCAATACCTGTTCATCAGCAGCTGCAGCAAAATGGGGAGACTTGTTTTTCAGCAGTGTGACAATGTCTTTGTAGACTTCACTTTTTGTCATGTAGGAGTTTTCACCTCCTTCTCCGTTGATTCTCTGAAAAGTCAAATCATAATGTAAGTTTAAACAGAGCTTGACAACATTCCCAATGGTGTATCAGTATTTTTGGCTGAGATTTAAGCCGGGTTACAATAGATATCTCAAACATAAAGCCATATTTGAAAAAGACAAGTAAAAGTGGAAGAGAAAAGGTTCAGCACTCATTAAACACACACACATAAAAAGTCCATCAGCTTTACACACATGCACAGGCATAACTGTATTTTGAACTCCTAATCTCTGAGGTTTAGAGGTGAATTGTTCTGATTAAATGTCTAATCTATACAATTAGCATCACTGTCATTTGCAGTAGATTCAAACTGACCACAAATGTACAATGAACAGATGAGTGTCAGAAAGCATTGAACAGAACACAGACAAGGACAAGAGACTCCAAAAAAGAACAGATATTTAGAGAGTGACGTGGAGAGGGAGAGAAATCAGACTGAAGAAAGAAACACAAAGATAAAAATAGACAGATATGTACTTGATTAAGTGGCATTCTGAATGAAAAATGTTGTGGTGTGTGAAATGTTGCTTTTGATTAATTGCACACACATTTAGTTCTGTGGGGTGGCTCAAAACACAGAAGCAGATCTGGAACAGAATCATATAACTGGCCTGTCTAAACTTTTCAGTTTCACTTACCTCATGTTTTGGAAAAGTGTCTGTATACCGTACCTTTCAAACACATTACGAGCACATTGTGTACGTTCAAATTGTCTACCAAAATTTGCTCTCTTGACAGCCTGACACATTTCAGATTCAGCAGACTCATATTGCATCATTCAGCATTCCGATGGAAAGCATTAATTTCCATCTTCTAGGTGCTCAGATCAGGCTTGTTGGGATATGCCCCATTTAGATTATCAACCTCCTCTGTAATTGGTTTCATGATAAAAATACAATCTATAATCAACTGTCCACACTGAGAATGTCCACACTTCTGAAACTGATTACTCATGGCAGATGATTCGTTATGTAACTGAATTCCATAATTTTTGACACCAATGTAGCAGAACTGTGTTTTCCTTTGACATGAGAGAATTGTGTTCCTAGAGCAATCTAAAACTGACACACCAAATGACACACTGTTATTAAAGGATTCCACTTCCAGAATAAAAAATTCCTGATAATTTACTCACCCCCATGTCATCCAAGATGTCTTTCTTTCTTCAGTCGAAAAGAAATTAAGGTTTTTGAGGAAAACATTCCAGAATTTTTCTCCATATAGTGGATTTCAATGGGGACCAATGGGTTGAAGGTAGGCTTGCCGCGATAGACGGTGTTGACGGTGATACCGGTGTTAAGCCGCAACACCGGTTACGTCACCGACCCCCACCGTCGTTTTGATTTTTTATAGTAATAAAAATCATTTAGTTCAGTAAAAGAACAGACACTACAATTAAAAACTGAACGCGGCTACTCAATGTAGCGTGCCGAACGACAGTCGCATCACACAGATCAGATTTCATTTCTCAGGTGAGGAGAGTGAGTCGAGCTGACTGACAAGAAGAGTGAGGCGAGACAGAAAAGATGATGGCGGATGATTTAGTTTAGAAACTAGATGCAAAAGCGCCTGTTTGGCAATATTTTGGATTTTGAAAAGCCTGTTGACTTTTGCCGTTTATCTAAGGTGATTTTGGAAGTTTTTTTTAAACATTCGTTTCTTATTTAATTGGTTCCACATTGTTTGCTGATTTTTACTTTATTTAAACTGTGT
>NW_015629505.1:418061-428151 GCF_001515625.1 Sinocyclocheilus rhinocerous
GCTTCAAAGTGTTCTACACGATCCCAGACGAGGAATAAGTGTCTTGTCTAGCGAAACGATCGGTCATTTTCTAAAAAAAAATTAAAATTTATATAACTTTTTAACCACAAATGCTCGTCTTGCACTAGCTCGACCCATTGTTTACAAAGCGAACATGCAAAGAAAGTCAAACGCCCTTTAAAAAAAAAGGTAAAACAACGATGGCGGCCAATTTTGAAGTTGGAGGAGAAAATTAGATTTTTTCACCGTACCCTACCTTTTTGAACCGGAGTACACAGACAAAGCGCTAACCGCACGTGACCTTTCCAATGTGATAGCATAATGCGTGAAGCCGTAGATACGCATCGCAGAGCTAGTGCAAGATGAGCATTTGTGGTTAAAAGTATATACATTTTTTGGGGGGGGGGGAAATTACAGATAGTTTCGCTAGACAAGTCACTTATTCCTCGGCTGGGATCGTGTAGAGCCCTTTGAAGCTGCATTGAAACTGCAGTTTGGACCTTCAACCCGTTGATCCCCATTGAAGTCCACTATATGGAGAAAAATCCTGGAATGTTTTCCTCAAAAACCTTAATTTCTTTTCAACCAAAGAAAGACAGACATGAAGATCTTGGATGACATGGGTTGAGAAAATTATCAGGAAATTTTTATTCTGGAAGTGAACTAATCCTTTAACATCTTGACAGTTTTCTCACCTCATTGAGGAAAACTCCACTTGTGCTGCAAGTGATGAACAGCGTGGGTTCTGTGTCACAGGTCTCAATTATAAGGGAGCAGATCTCTCCATCCATCTGCCTCCACGGTGGAGAACGACAACCATTGGAGAACACGTAATCTGTGGAGGCAAGATTTATGCTTTATGATTTGTATATTTTGTTACATGTATATTGTGTCAAATGTTAAATTAGTGCACCGTTGTCACCTCTCAACAGTAAATATTTGCTATAAAACTGTTTTGGAAGGTTCATACAGTGCCGGCTCCCACAGGGGCAGTTGGACACTCTCTCCCAGCAGCCCTGCCAGTGAAGATGACTGATTGTTCTTCAGGACTGAGCTGCTGCAGACATAACCCTAAGATAAATCACCCTCGCCAAAAACCCCCGCTGATACTCCACATGCTCCAAACCCTCCTGCTCATCCTCACGGCGCCCCACCCCCCTTTATTTGCATAGAAGCTTCCAAATTTTACTCGCATACGGGGACACATTTTTCAAAAGAAGCCACATCCATCATTCAAAATTTGCAGGCCGCACTCCTCTTTCCAAAAAAAAGAGTTGATTGTTATGGCACAGCAAATCAGCCTGTTCTCCTCAGGGAGAAAGGAAGAAGTGATGAACCTCTTTGTAAACTGAAATCTGACATATGTAATGGTTTCCATGTTGTGGAGACTTGAATACAGACATGTTATATTTAAAGGATATCCAGAATTGCCACTAATGGTGATGGCTTGAAGAGTGCGTGTGAGGCAGAGAGAAAAAAGTTTTTGACTTATTGACATGCCAATAAGCACTAAAATGACCAGAACTACAAAATTTTGTGAGTTTCTTATAGAATAACTACCATGTAAAGATGTTTCGATCTTAAAGGTGTGGTTACATTAGCAAAAATTCGCAGGCAACAGTGTAGCAATGCAAAACAAAACAAAACCAGCAGCTTTCTGTTGGTCAACGTGGCGAGTCCGTTAAAAACCAGCTTTGGGAATTCTTTGAACCTCACACAAAATTCCCAATTACACTGATTCCTATTGACATTTCTGGATGTGTGGTCACATTTACCGAATTTAGTAGTTTGGTTGAAATCAAGTAATTTCTATAGGAATCTGCACAATTCGGAATTTCGGAATTTTGCTTGAGAGCAAAAAGATTTCCCCACGCATATTGTGTGAAGTTGGTCACGCAATTTCACAGAAATTGAATTCAATTGTATTTTGCAGCTTTAGGCTTATACAGTCTTCTGGTACTGTCAAGAAAATAATGAATCTGTTTAACTGAACATAGTTCAATCCCACCTCTGGAGGTCTGTTTTGCCTATTTGTTTGAGGACCTCCCATAATTTTCACCTAGAAAACTCTTAGGCTGATGATACACAGAGCAACTTTTTGAGCAATGTTGCCGGGCAACTTTAGTTAATGTTGCCTTCAACGGGCAACCAGGTGAGACACAGGACCCACGACTGATCTAAAGTATCCAGATAGAAATTTGTTACCCATTTTCAGTGGGAAAGTGCCCAAGCAACATTGCTCAAAAAAAGTTGCCCAGCAAAATTGCTCAAAAAGTTGCCCCGTGTATCATCAGCCTTAAAGTCTTCATATTCATAACCTGAATCCTCTAAAGCCTTGAGAAACACTGTTTGCTGAACTCTGATATCAGTTGGTTTTGATTTCATTTATGCCAGACTGTTTGTTTTACATCAGCATGGAGGTCGGCCCCGCGCACCTGCATGAGGTTCGACTCTGAAAGTGGGACTGTGAGCATTTCACTGGGGCCGGCAGTCACCTCAGTTGTCTCTACAGATCCATCTTTTGAGTTATCTGACACCAACCTCTCTTGATTCAATTTCTCGTTGGCCTGCAGGAACTGTGATGGTTCAGTGGCCACATTTAACTCAGCACCACTCTTCCTGTCACAGCTCTGCACATCATCACTAACAGCCACATTAGTGGCGTTCATCTCATTTTTGTTAGAGTAGGTCTGCCTAATGTGTTCGTAATTAACAGACACAAAAAAAATGCATCTACATTGAACTAATAAAATAGACAAAAGTACAAATACTGGTGCAATTTATCTTTAATTGGATAGAAAAACGACATAAGAAAAAAGTCTTGCTTTCTGAGAACTTTTTTTTAAATGTATGATTAGAACAATAAAAATGGTGTAAAAAACAAACTTTTTCAAAAGGAAAACAAGTTTATTTTTATTACCCCCTTGGTAGATATTTTTTTAACATTTTAAACATAAGCTCACTTAATTTTAATACATTTATATGAAAATAAGACTTAATATCTTATGTAATTTTGCTTTTCAAGTTTTGCTTGTCAAGATACTTTTCAAGTGCCGGAAAACTACAATCACTCACTCCCAGCATCAAAAAGAGAGAGTGAGAGAGAAATATGTAAGAGAGAAACAAGATTAATCAGAATGAGGGTGAAAATAAGTCTGGAAGTGAGTGAGTGACAGAAAGAGATAAAGTGAGCAGAAGTGATGGAGAGGGGGGAAAGTGAGGATAATGCAAACCTGATGTGTAGCGCACAGACTTCAGCACCCGGTTTTCTCCTGTTCCACAGAATTTCTTCAACAGATCTACCTCTGTATTAACAGCTGCTGGGCTTAGCCTGCCCTCTCTGGGCAAAAACACACACAGAACAAAAATACAGCTCATTAACCAGTAACAGTAATATAGCTATGAATGCATGCACAAACTTCAAATTGAAAACATTTACTTGTCAAGTGCTGTAGATTAAGAAGTATCTTTTCAGTATTTTAAATATATGACAAGGCATTAAAGCATGGCTGACTGGTTTGATTGAAGGCAGTGTATATATGCATACAGAAAGAGTTTACCTCGTGATCGGTCTGACAGCAATGCTTAACAACTTCTCGTCCAGCTGATGCAGGATATTGAATAGCTTGCCTTCGTGTATTGTGGGAGAGATGGGCTCAAAGATCTTCTTCATTGGCTCCCTGTTAACTGTTGGCAATTAACAAATTTTATTCACACCTGTTTGTCATACAAAAACTCATCAACTCATCTTTGTTTTTTCCCTCAGCCCCATTGCAGGTTGCATTTCAAAACTTTTGGAACCAGGGCGATGGGTGTCAGTATAAAGTCCACAAACACTGGTACTATTGGGACAAATAAGAGCCCATTAAGTGTTAGCAAAAATGTACTGAGTACACATTTAAATGTTAGCCAAAAGCTGCAGGAAGCATGTCTGAAATTAATCTTCAGATGAAAAATTTGCTCTAAAAACTGCAGTCTAAAAGCCAGAGACCACTAATGAAAATGCTTCTATTTCACATTTGTATAATTAATACAGACTTTTTTTTATTACATGTTATATCATCAATTAAAACTGAACTGAAAAAAATAACATATTTCAGATTTTAGTATGCTTATTCCTCTTCTTGCTTTAATGACAGTTGCATTCAAGAGGCACAAAACTCCACGAGTTTGTGTAAACCTGATGATCATGTTATCCAGCCTGATCTAGGAATGATCCAAAGAGCATCTTGTGCATCAGTGGAAGAACATCTGACCGACTGTTTAATTATATTTTGTTTGGGGTCCTATAAATAGTGCAAAATTTTAAATACTACAGATTTTATGTTTTTAGTTCCAGGTTTAAATAATTCCAGATTCTCAATGTGTTCTCAGATTTTGGGATCCCACATATTTCATCATAAATGAATGAAGGGCCTGGATTGATGAAGGCTGCAAAAGTGTCAATATATTTACTTTTATGTACATAACAATGGCTACAAGGAATAAGGAATAACAGAATACGTAATTTCAGACAAAGTAGCCCTTAAAGTAAAGCTGCATGCAGCTCACCTTCCAAACAGGCCCAGACCTCTTTAATCTTTTTATCTTTGCTTAGTTGCAAAAGGTTAGAGAGGTGGTAAAATGAGTGCACTGTGATGGCAGGTGGACTCAGCTGGAGAAGGGGACGTCCCTTATCATCACATTCCAGGGACACAGCAGATTCTTCTCTGAAAAAGAGAAACAGCAAAGGGTGGGTTGAAAAATCAGAAATTATCTGAAAACCTGCAGTAGTTATCTACACACGAAAATTAAATTAGATGCAATCTTCCTAATTTCTCTAAAGCAAATGTCATGCTAGTCAATTGCACGTTTAGCAGTTGTTGGTATTACCTGGTGTCATATATATCTGATGTGAAATCAGCTGTTTCTAGAGATGTTTTCCATTGTAAAGGCTCGCTGAATGGAATCCTGGCCTCCTGTGGGTGTCTGTCTGCGAAGTCCTCCGTGAAGAGCAGGATTTCAGTCAGTATGTCATTATTCAGAGGGCTGTTCTCTAGCTGATCTCCATCAGAACTCCACTGAATTGCCCTAGAAAGCGTCACCCCCATGACGGACGGAGTCTAACCTAACATTAAAGCAGAGTTAAAGCAATATAGCTAACACTATTAATACAACACGAGAAGGATAAAACTATATCAACGAATGCATTAAAGCGCGAGGACTGATATGTGGGATTTCAAACATATCTAACGGGTTATTATTATTTAAATTTAAAGACGCAAAATATTTGTGACCCTCATGAAAGAGTCGATTTAAAAGACGGTTTATTACTCACCAACAAACTGACTAAACAAGTCTGTATGATGTTTATAAAAGTTTTCCTTTTCAAATACGTTGTCTTGTTATCTTGTTAACTTGTCGGCGTTCCCTTCAGTTACTAAGTAAACAGAAACGAACTGCAGTTGCTAAGATACGGTCAAGCAACGTAGAGCGAAGAGGGTCAAAATAGTGTAGGAAAAGCGTTTGGCTTTACATAAATTACTCTTAAGTTACTCTTTTCTTTTCTTATAGTCTGTGTTTGCAGGACACACTGTATTGAATATGAATGATCAACATTCACATTAGGATGTTTTTGCAATGCAAACAAAAGTGAGGTCCAAAATGAGCCTACCTGACCGAATTAAGGGCTTTTACATTATGTCAACTGTTTGTTTTCTCTCTGGGGTTGCGTGCCACAGAACCACACTTTTGAGAGGCTCTTTATAAACTTCCGTGCTGTGCTGTATGGTTTGGCAGAAAATTACACACAGGCATTTTGGCCACAGAAAAGACTTCATTTCCCCATTGATCGTGCCCGTACAGCCTCTCAAAATAAGTGAATTCAGCACAACATTATTCACGCTGGGTTTAACTTTGATAGTTCTCACTCATAAGCTTTCAAGTGAACCGAAACCGAACAGGAGCTCCCTGTTTTCAGATAATGCATATGCAAGGCCTAGTGCCAGGTGTATCAGCCGCTCTCGCTAGTTGCCAAACCACACAAATGACCTGGAGATTAACATTACAGAAATGTCACTTAAAATAGTGCTCTTTAGATTATTCTCTCTTACTGAATTAATGATTTCACTTTTTGTTGTAGATCAAGAGATCATTACTAAGAATTTCTCCAGGCATTTAATATTACATGGAAATTTACAAGCATTTCCACAAGACTTCCACAATACAAAGTAAATTACAGCAGCAGAGACTTTTTTTGTTCATTTAATCATGTCTGTCTAGCGGTATGAAGTATGGGTAGCCTATTTCAGAGCTTCAAAACACACGTCACCAGTAAACAACACCGAATGGGTTTAATTTCCGTAATACTACTGTATATTTTCTTTGTGTGTAGATTAGGAAATAAGCAGCCACCGGTAAAGGCCTTTGATTTTAAATCTGGGAAAATATCTGTTCTTGCTCTTTTTTGCAACAGTCTAGTCATTTACAACCACAAGGTCATAACGATGATGAACAGAAGCAGAAAAGAAATGCAAATGCTCACTTAACAGTATGTGCGTCAACATTTTGATTTATACCTACAGTCCAGACACGCTTTTATTCTACATGTATTTGCAAAAGCCCAGTCTTTCATCCTTGGTTGAATAAATGGGTGCAAATCAGTGTTGTCGATCTTACTGTGTGACATTTTGTCTGGCCCAGCCTCTTCTTGGAAATCCAACAGCCTATAGAGGGGAGCCCATAAGAGTAACACTGAGACTCTGCGGGCAATAAAAAACAGGCCCTCTCCATCATTAAAGCATTGCGATCCCTCACTCTCATGTCTGCTATCATTCAGGGATAGATTGTAAATAGATTCAAGATGATGACACTGGAATCCCAGCGCACGAGTTTTCAAGCTGGAGTCTAGGGACCCCCAAAGGGCCAACAAGCCATTGAAAAACATTTTGGGGGGAAAAAAACACATTTTAACTATACATTACTTAAAACTTAAAACAAATTAACTAACATTAACAGTTTTTTTTTAAAGTTTTGATAAAGATTGTTCAGAAATGCTGACCATGTCATTATTTTATGATATTTATTCCATTTTATTCTATTGACAACCGTAGTTTTTAATAGTAAGGTGTACATTTGAGTTAAATTCTCTTCAATAATACACATATAACATTAATAGTGGGTAGAAAAAAATATATTCAACTTTTCAACAATAATAATACAAAGTAAATTTGTATTATTATTAGTAAACTATTTTATAATTTGCTTTGGCTTCAGTACCGCGACAATATAAAAGCCAATTACTACATTTTTTTAAACATATATTGTCATTATAAAATAAGATTTTTTTTGCACACAGTAGTATAAATGGGTCTTTATGCATGAAAATATATAATTACCTCTAATTAGAGAGAGAAAACAACGAATTCAAGGTTTTAAATAGAATGTCAAGAGAGAATGAGAGAAAGACAAACAGAAAAAAAAGAACACAGGGAAAAAAAGACTTATAAGACCACTATATGCTCTCATTAGCTCTTACTAATTGCTGTTCGTTAAGAAGGCTAAATACAATGAGCTGGTGCACCAGAGCTTCCTTTAAACATAAACACACACAGCCTGTGGTCAGAAGCACCTGTCAGCTCCTCCAACTCTCTCTGCCTTTGACTCAGACTCGGCATAATAAACAGTCCGGCAGTGATGCTGATTGAGCTGAAGCGGGAACACACTGCAGAAGATTTATGAGGTGCGGCTCTGTCTTCAAGCACGGAGGCTGTGATTGCATCCGTCCGCAGCTCACTCTCCGCTCTCAAAACAGTCCATTAACGAGGGGAAATCAGGCTCGGGCAGCATTACACACAAGTTGTGGTGCGATAAAGGGCACCGACCTACAGGAGTTAGGGCCAGTTCAAACAGTACACACTTTTGTGCTGCTTTTAAATCGTTTTTATAAACGCGCTAGCCAGTAGTCTTTGACCACTGCACCGTCTTGTTGTTTTAACCATCAGATCTCACGCAAGAGAGAAAAAGATGAAACTACAATGAAGTAGAAAAAGTGTGGGCTACTTAAGTTCCGTAACAAAGCATTTCTGCTTAGTTGCTAGACACAATTGGGGATATCCAAATTCTGCTGAATAATTTAGTTGTTTTCATGCAACTTATTGATCAGCTGGAACATCTGTATTCAGCTGTTTACCTGAAACCCACAACTATTGGGGACATCTTGCCTTCAGATGAGGGGGATGCCAGTCCCATGTCTGAACAAACAGGCACCATACATACAGTACTGCAGACATGAGGTGTTTATATACATAAACTTTGCTAGATTTACTATTTTACTACATTATCACAGTCTGTGAAAATGGCATATATTTCTTATTATAGCATTCGGTTAGACTGGATAACTTGTGCCTGCTTAATAAATAACTAGAAATTTACACACTAGATAATACTTCAACACCAAAATTAATGCAGTGGTGTAATGAAGGGGAAATACATTTATTGAAAATATTTTTTGGACATTTTACAAAAAAAATTAAATCAATTTAATGTTGCGGAAAGTGAGATCCAGATTCACAACCAGGCTTTTCAATAGTCAGCACTGGCCTATCAGTGGAAAAATCAATAGCTACTGGATATAGTTCAGTGGCTTCCAGCAACAAGTCATTAGTCTTATTTTTGTTCTCTGCATTATAAAGTATCACGGGGATTGTTTTACCCCACCAAACAATTCAGTGCTTGAGTAAACAGGCTGACTGATTCAGACTTAAACTTGAACCGATTTGGAGAGACATGTCCTGCAGCTCTGCTGTTGGTTATTATTGGATTTGGATCATTCTGCTAACAGTTTGACAAATTCATTTAAAAAGAACTGACACAAAAGAGTGAATCACTGCCAGCCTGACATCTCATACGCTGATGTAGCATTTTGTGTCGCGGCACTGCTTCTTGACTGAAACTTTAGTTAACTACTCCAAAACACAAGATAAGATACAGTAAGTAGCATTCTGCTAATTTTCCATACAGATAATGTTGGTTCAAGCAATTATGCACAGCGGACCTGAACTTTCCTGTGAGTCTGCTGTTATATAGCAGTAACATTAGTGGATCCACAGGAAATGTTCATTGTATGCAGTGCCGTCGCTAGCAGGGAGAAAGGTTGATTCCAGGGGCCCCCTAGATTTTGTTTATGTTTGTTATCACATAGATGCGCTCATAAAGTGTAGCTACGGTTTATAGCACTGCAGCATTTGCTGTGGAGCAGCAAGTATGATCAGGCACGGTTATTTATCTGCTGGTAGGACACGGAGTGGCAACCTGGCTTCATGAGACCAGAGACTCCACAGGGAACCATTTGAAGTCATGTACTATGTAGTAAGTAGGGACTTACTACGATGGGGTGTTGATATGGTCATGTATCCTACAGCATCAGTTCACAATTCATCTCCCGTTGCCTCATGGTATAGTAAAGGGTCCATCGAATGTGTACACAAGTAGTAGGTTATCCAGGTACTTTTTGTCTACTATTTTTTGTATTCAGCCATACTACTCTTTTGGTGTACCACTTTCACAAGCTTTACAGTAGAGAAGTATTCAATTTCGGACACAAAATTATCTTTTTTATTTTTATTTTTTATTTGTACACCAGTGCCGCAAACCACATTTATCTGCACAGAGGAGCAGAGCCACTTCTGCAAGACACATACAGTTTTATTTTTTTAACCACTAGAGGGCCAAAAGTTACATTGTAGCTTTAAAGGTCCCCTGAAATGCTTAGAAACATGCAGCGTTACTCTATGTGTTGACGTCATTTTAACTGAAACAGGAAGACAGGGCGGGACATATCGAGCAGCCCCGCCCCTTTTTAAAATAGACAATATCGTTCGTTTATATCACAGCTTGGTTTAGAGCCGTTGAGCTCCGTAAAGCCGCATTTGACAGGGTATGCCAGCCACAATCTCATCCATATTGCTATAAAATATAGTCAAGTCAAGTCACCTTTATTTATATAGCGCTTTTAACAATACAGATTGTGTCAAAGCAACTGAACAGCATTAATTAGGAAAATAGTGTGTCAATAATGCAAAATGACAATAGTAAACACTCATTTTTTTTT
>NW_015629505.1:431520-438436 GCF_001515625.1 Sinocyclocheilus rhinocerous
GCTTCTAGAGAGCATTTGATTGGACAGAAAGTTTGATGAGAAGCTGAAGTGCGATGTGACGTCAAAAAAAAACGTTGAGCCGTTTTGGCTGAAGTGACGAACTGCAAGCTTTGAATGCTTATATCTTCTAAATGCGAATTTTGTCACTGTTTTGGAGCACACCGCCTTATAGATAACCTTAAGACTAACATATTGATACTAACACCCAAAAAAACTTTAATTTTGATTTCATGGGGACTTTAACAAAAACTGTGTGATTATTGGAAATAGAGGTTAAACACAAAGTGGTGAAAAATCTTGAATGTCGGCATCACTACATGTATTCTACCAGCACGGTTCAGGGCAGTTAGCCAACAGTTTGTAATCGTGCTGAACCAAGCATGGTAAGAAAAGGTTACAGCCGGCCCGACGGTGAAAAAGCAGCTAAATTCGCCAAATGTTAGAGCGGTATGCATTATAAAATAATGATTCCCCATGAAATAAACATCTGACCAGAGGACCGACTGACTTCACAAATCGTGTTGCATGACATGCGATATTATTTACATGTCTACAACAGCACGCTGTGGATTTTTTTTCTTCTTTGATGAAGTAGCATACCTAGACCTAAAGTTCCCACAGCGGACAATCCCATTACTGCACAACAAGTCAACAGCAGTTCAGCACAGTTAAGTACAGTTCAACAACTCCGTTAAAACTCCACATGCAGCCTGGCTGGAACACGGGTGACTTTGGCCACGGTAATGAACACCTGCAAAATCTGTCAGATACTCGTAACAAGGAAAATCAGCAGGAGTAGATGGAGTGAAATAGACTAATATGGGGAGGGGGGAACGAGAAAGGCCCACCACGCTACTTCCCAGCTGTGAGCTTGATCTCGTGAGCATATTTTAAAGCAACGATTACGAGGGATAAAGCTGTAAGATTGTGAGACTAACTTATGATGAACAAGAAAGTTAATAACTCCTTTGATGAGCATGTTTTCGGCCGACGGACTCCACATTGTCTCAAACTGGACTCACAAGCTTTTGTATTCAACAAATCAGGTACATCTCATCCCAGACTCAAATATAAATGCTACCGTTATTTGCTCATTATGAATAATATACCGTTTTATAGGGTGTTTGCACAGGCAGCTGTACAAGTGTGAGTGTGTGTTAATGTGTGTGCGCCAAGGCGAAAAGGCTTAAACCCTTACAATGGTTTGATAGGCCAGACAGGGAGATACATAGAGGGAGTTGGGTGCCAAAGTCAACCTCACTTAATTTTCAACAGCAGACAGAGAAAGACCTCGGTGCATCAGTATGTTTATGAAGCGCTGTATGATGGGATTCACGGCTGCTGCGCGCTCACCTCTTCTTAGTTTAGCACGATAAGCTCCAGGACTGTCAAATCAGCTAGAATGGTTAAAGACTGGCTTTTTGATTTATGACAGAAAATCGTATTGCAATAACAGGTTGTTAAACAGCACTTGTTGGCAGGGTTGGAGAGATTCACTGACCCGCACTATAAGAAACAGTCTGTTTAATATTTTCTTTCAAATAGACTCTGCACCTGTTCTTATTTTACTCTTACTTTTTTTAACAGAGACAACAGGCTTGTTTAAAAAAAAAAAAAAAAGACTTAATTGGCCCTCTTATTGTCCTAAGAAACCAAATTTGACTCAAATCACAAATCATTTTTTCCTTTCCAATGTGGATTTAAAAAAAAATTAATAATATATAAATTACATAATATAAAAATGAGTATTTCAAAGAAAAATGTTAATTGTGATGGTCCATTTTTTTCTTTAAATAATTTTTTAATTCTAAAAATAGAATATAAATATAAATAAAACAGCAAAATTGTCAAACAACAAAACATTATTATTTAAATATAATATGAAAACTTGTTTGTTTTTTGGTTTAGATGTTCCGTCAGAAATTCTGGATCTGATACCAAAATATGTATGATATTCGTAACTGTAAATAAGTCAAAAATGACCCCAAGTCAAGAGAAGGATAACTTGTGAATAAGGTTGAGGACGAAGGGGAAAAGGAAAATTCTTGAGAGGTTTTAGATTTTACATTTGTTTTTATGCCATAAAGACCTGTACTTCATCTTTCGGAAGTTTTTCTTGCTCTAAAATAACAGTCATAACTTTCATGTCTACGGTATATGCAACAAACACAAACTTGAGATCCCGAGCCCAAGCCAACACTTCCACTGGGCACAGCCAAAGGTAAACACATTACAAATCACCGCTCAGGGTGTTCGTAAAGAAGCCACACTATAAAAAGGAGGCAATAGTGTCAATTATTTTTGCACTAAACCTTCTCTCTCTGCTGAGAAAACAACATCAGATATGACAAAATGTTTTCTCTGTAACAATGAATATCAGTGCTCAGGCCTGGCCTGCTTCGAAACCTACAATTGCGGCTTTCATATGATGTGTGCGCATGTCAAGCCGCTGTGTGCCTGTGCTTTCTTTGGAGCAGGAGTCTGACTTTCAAATATAGATGTTAAAAGGAGATTTATGAATATATGGATTTATGGTAATCAGAATCAGAATCAGAATCAGAATCAGAATTTGTGAATAAGGTTGAGGACGAAGGTGAAAAGGAAAATTCTTGAGAGGTTTTAGATTTTACATTTGTTTTTATGCCATAAAGACCTGTACTTCATCTTTCGGAAGTTTTTCTTGCTCTAAAATAACAGTCATAACTTTCATGTCTACGGTATATGCAACAAACACAAACTTGAGATCCCGAGCCCAAGCCAACACTTCCACTGGGCACAGCCAAAGGTAAACACATTACAAATCACCGCTCAGGGTGTTCGTAAAGAAGCCACACTATAAAAAGGAGGCAATAGTGTCAATTATTTTTGCACTAAACCTTCTCTCTCTGCTGAGAAAACAACATCAGATATGACAAAATGTTTTCTCTGTAACAATGAATATCAGTGCTCAGGCCTGGCCTGCTTCGAAACCTACAATTGCGGCTTTCATATGATGTGTGCGCATGTCAAGCCGCTGTGTGCCTGTGCTTTCTTTGGAGCAGGAGTCTGACTTTCAAATATAGATGTTAAAAGGAGATTTATGAATATATGGATTTATGGTAATCAGAATCAGAATCAGAATCAGAATCAGAATGAGCTTTATTGCCAGGTATGTTTACACATACGAGGAATTTGTTTTCGTGACAGAAGCTTCCACAGTGTAACAGAATGACAGTGACAGAACAAAAAACACAGATAATAAAAAATAGAACAAGTAAATAAGGAATAAAAATATATAAATTGACAATTACTAGCCTTTCTCTCTCCCCTCCAGCTAGAGTTGATATTCTTCCCTGCTATGACTAATTGGCTGAGAGAACAGCCTGCTACAAAGAACTCAAAGCCCCTAAATGACCCCGTGGGACCCTGGATGGATGGACAGACAGAAGAGAGGAGTGTAAGGTCCTGCAGGCTCGTGCCAGGCTCTGCTCTGAGAGTGAATAAAGAGTGTGTGTGTGTTTGTCTGGCGGCTGCACAGGACCCACAGCTGTTTTCAAGCGTCTGCTAAAGGGTGAGCAGCTATTGTTCATTTAGATTCAGTAAGAGTCAGCAGGAGAACTTCCCCTTCCTGTGAGCATCTTCTTTGGCCTGACGGAGCTGTCTGAGAGTAAAAACCAATAATGGCTCTTTGTGACAGTAGTACATATCGGAGAGGGTTTTTGGGTACTGTTTGTTTATTTAATGTTTTTCATCGTTGTTCCACAAAACCCCAATTCCTCAGACTAAATCAACGAGAACTTTTACCAGAACTGTACAGATATGGAATAAGCTGATCAAGCAACCTCAAACCTCAAATCATGTCTTTGAGAAAATCACAACATAAAATTGAATACATCCATTTGGGAAGACTGATGCTCGGAATATTATACTCACTGGATCATTTTGGCTATGTTCACACTGCAAGCCTTAGTTCACTATTCTGATTTATTGCTCAGATCCATTTTGCGTTTGGCTGTTCACAGTATTTTCAGATTTAATTTAAACCAGCTATTGCTCCAAATTGACCCGCGTCTGCAAAAGAACAACAGCAAAAATGGCACGCTGTCATATAGCAAAGTAAACACGGATGCTACTGATGCCAATGTTTTCACGTTCATTTATAAGATGATGTGCTGTGGAAGCCAACAAATTCATACGCAGGCGATGAGGAAGACAAAACCAAAGATAAAGAGAGTTTTTCCTCATAGTTTTCACTGTCCCTCCACCAATTATCTTCACAGATGTCTTACATATTCATTGAGTGACAAAAGAACAACCAAGTCGTATGAATCACGATATGACTGTTCAGACTGAGGTCACATTGCAAAACATCAGACCTGTGTCTGAACTGGCACAAATTCTAAATCGAAAAGATCAGATTCCATGTGGTTTCTGTTGTTCACACTGCTATAAAATAAAACAGATCTGAGTCACATACAAGCAAAAGAAACTCCCATTTGATCCAATTTTGCCTGCAGTCTAAAGGTAGCCTTTGATTCCTCCTGATGCCATTTTGCACTTAAAGGAAGCGCTTAATAACATCGAAATGGAAACACCAATTTTTTCCCCCAAAATATTTGCCAAATGTGTCAACAAAGATACAAATACCAGGGTTCCAATGATGTAGCGCATATTCAAAACACCAGTGTCTTATGATCTCACAACTGAACTCTAGCCAAGTCATATCTAACTCCTTTCAAGAGAATGGTTTCGTTGAGCCCTATCTGACTGTTTATTGAACCATTATTTTCTCTCTTCTGACATCTAGACCTGCCCATCCCCCCAAATCATTTGTCTTAATCCACTCTACATATGCCTTGGTTTTCCCGCTCTCTAACCAAAGACGGCTCCCCAGCGTCCGGTTGTACACCCACACCTCCCTCTCCTGCTGATAACTGTTGCTTCTGCGATTTCAAAGGCATGTTTCAACCGAAGTGCAGATCTTAATGTTCTTTCCTCTCTCTCGCCGTGTAATTATTATTTTGAAAGTGCGGTCTGGGGAGGCTGTCAGGGTTTGGCACAGTCTATGGCAGTAATGCGCCGGGTGTTTTAATGCAGCTTGACTTCTGTTTTATAAACTCTGCGGGCAAACATCACAGGCTCTCCTGTTCTTTCTCTCCCTTTCTCCCCTGCCCTCCTGTCTCGATGAACGCACACAGATGTGCCACTTGGTATTTCTCTCTTCCGTGTGGTGGGTGGCATGCATGTGTGCATTGTGGTGTCGGGCTGTTTGTCTAACACGGTCATTGGTTAAGAGTTTAGGTCCTAATAGGCCCAACACTGGCACCATACTTGTAATTTAATGGGGGAAGATAGAGAGGAAAGCAGAGAATGAGACCTCGAACGAATGAGGAGCCCATGCCATGGAGAAAAAACAGAACTTTGTAACAGTGATATCCCGCTATGGCACCATGAAAAAGCACTTAAAGTCACATAAGACAGCACTGACGTTTCCTCAGATCACAAGCACTGCCATGCTCGCTAACAACGGAGGCTTGATCAAAGACTAAGCTCTCGGTCCGCACCTCCTTTCCATTCCTCAGGCGTCTGGAGATGTCAGGCAGAAGCTGAGTGGGGCAAGTGTGCTAAAATGCTGAGAGTTGGCATAATGGCAACTCAAAGGGCAGATCTCTGGGGTTCAAAAAGTATTTTCCTCCTTTTGGCCAGACTCCAAGAACAGGACACAGAGACAGGATTTCTACCCAGTATCTATTTTTCTTTAGTGCTACAGTTCAACACCTGTGTTCACAGACAATAGCAGGACAAATCTGAAAAATAAATAATTTCAATTATTATCCTGTCTAAAATACACTTGTTGTAAATAAAACAAATTTTATTAGAGTACGTTTTACAAGGAAATACCGTTTCAGTTTTTCTACTTCAAAATGTAATGTTTAATTCAGTGTTCTTTGTAATTATCTGTGAAATTTACAGGGGAAAAAAAGTGTAGCAAAAGATCATATGGCAACACTACAATAAGGTTTAATTTGTTAACATTAGTTAGCATGAACTAATTAAGAACTTCTAAACTATTATTATTTTTGTTAATGTTAATAAAAAAATTTACGAATACATTAAAATAAATAAATAAAAAATCTGTCAGTATTTAATGGACCTCAGCTAACATGAACTAACAAAGAACAGTTGTATTTTAGTAACTAACAAAGATGAATAAATACTGTAACAAATGTATTGCTCATTGTTAAAGGTCCCATATTGTCAAAACTGAAAAAAACTGTCTAGGTGCTATGTAACTACCATATAAGTTTCAAAACAGTCAATCCACAGTCAAATGCACACAGCCTGCATAAAGTAGCTGTGATTTTTCTCGAACCGTTGTGACTTCCGTAAAAAGGTGACGTCAGAACTACACAGTCACCGCCTTCAGTCACTACCCCGAGCACCGCCCACCATCCCATTTTCTTTTTGCCAAACCCCCAGACAACATTGCGTCCATGCCATTGCTGAGCAACAACAACACGAAAACATGTCGAGAAAACGCTGTTCAGTCTAAATGTCAGGAAACTACATCATTGCACAGTAGGTCTGTGAAGGTCGCCGTGACAACCGCGTCACTCTATAACAAGCATAATACAACGTTTTGTATACAAGTGTAATAGTAACAGTTGCAAATTGTTTTATTTAGACTATAAGTCTATGCTAATTCACAAATTACCTCAAACACCATACACGGCGTTTGATCCTTTAGATTGGCAGGTTTGAGCGCAGGAAAATACAGTACAGAATACAGAAACCAAATACTACATCGCCAATCTGGAATCATTTCCATTCATGTCACCCATCCGCATTTGTACAAGTGTCTTCAAGTTCACGTGATCGCAAACGCTCGGCTGGTCAGGTTTGTATTTACTGCATTCGGTGTTTGAAAAAAAAAAAA